>NW_007360989.1:1371528-1383334 GCF_000409485.1 Glarea lozoyensis ATCC 20868 | reverse complement strand
AACCTCTACTTACCGTCGTCCAAATTGGATTAGTTAATATCCTTCTATCTTGGGGTATTCTTCCGGCAGCTGTAGTTGGACATAGCAGCGGTGAGATTGCTGCGGCTTATGCTTGTGGTGCTATCTCAATGACTGATGCTGTACTCATCGCATATTATCGTGGGAGAGCGATGATAGAGGTGCGCCAGAATGGTGGCATGGCAGCTATCGGTCTGGGTAGTGAAGCGGCTAGCGAGTTCTTGAGGGACGGCGTGGTCGTTGCTTGTGATAACAGCCCGGAAAGTGTCACACTGTCGGGAGACATTTCATCCCTTCAGGCCATGATGAGGGATATTGAGAGTGCCAAGCCAGCAGTCTTTGTAAAACAGCTGAGGGTGGAAATGGCGTATCATTCTTGTGAGTTTATCCCTAATTTAACGGTGTGGATGGTAACCAAAATATGCAGACCATATGCGGGGTATCGGGAAAGACTACGGAGACTTGCTTGATACGATGGTTGTTGCTCGGAAAGCCACAGTACCATTCTATTCTTCTGTCTCTGGAAGGCTCAAAATGGGACATGGAGTGCTAGGGGCCGCGTATTGGCGAAGTAATCTCGAGTCACCAGTATTGTTCAATTCTGCCGTGAATTCCTATCTGAAAGATAACGACACTGATACCATCTTCGTTGAAGTTGGACCTCAGTAAGTTTGTGATTTTTCGCCAATTGTTCTTCATTAATACGGCTTAGCTCTACCTTGGCTGGTCCGCTGCGACAGATTTTCAAGGCAGCGAATGTGAATTACGACGTTTCTTACGCATCCTGTCTTGAGCGGCGTAAAAATTGCTCCGTTTCTATGCTTAACTTAGCTGGTACATTATGGCAGCGGGACATAACCCTAGATCTTAGCATCTTATGCCCAGAAAACGAAGTTCTAACAGATATTCCGAATTACCCATGGTCCCGGGATACAAAGTATTGGAATGAAAACAGAGCTGTCAGGCAATGGTGAGCCTTTTCATAATCTGTAAATAGGTTGCGAGTTGTAGAGTGGCTAACATGTCGTAGGCGGTGTCGAGAATATCCGCGTCACGAACTTCTGGGCACGCGTATCATAGAGTCTATAGATCGAGAACCGAGTTGGCGGGTGCTATTGAACCTGGAAGATACTCCATGGATTCGTGATCACAGAGTAGGGGAGGATATAGTATTTCCTGCAGCCGGGTACATTGCTATGGCTGGCGAAGCAACAAGGCAATTATCAAGCGTCTCGGATTATACGATGCAAAATATCCTCATCAGTACAGCACTTGTCATGAAGGAGGGCGAAACGCATGAGATCGTAACTTCGCTAAAGCCATCAAGGCTTACAGATTCTCTTGACTCGGTGTGGTACGACTTTTCTATTTCATCTTTCAGCGGAACCTGGCTGTTACATTGTTCTGGCCAAATCAAAGCTGGTGGGGCTGAGGAAAAATCGGAAATTCATCAGCCTCTATCAAGAAAAATATCTTCACCATACCACAGCTTGAAATCGATCGGACTAAATTACGGTCCTTGTTTTCAGGGTCTTGCCAACATAACAACAAGGCCAGGGGCTAAGATCGCTTTTGGAACGATATTAGCGCCTACTGCTTTTATTCAGGATGCTTATCAACTTCATCCGACCAGCATTGACTGCTGCTTACAATTATTCATGCTTGGTGCTTCAGAAGGAGTCTCGCGGCGGTTGGATCGACTCTACGTCCCTACTGAAATTGATTACCTTTACGTGGGACAAGCGGATTTGTCAGGTGATTTGCAAGCGATTGCAACTGCTACAACTGTGTCTACAGCTAGGATTAACGGTCATGCCACTGTAACGACCAACGACTCTAAAGTGGTCCTGTCCCTCGAAGGTGGCCAGTTTTCGTCGATCGAGAACGATGTTGCCACAACGAATAATATCGCGGGTGCTGAAATTTATTATGCTCCCGATATCGATCTGTACAATGCGGAAAGCCTCATTCGTCCTCGAGGTGATTCCGAAATGCTTTCAGGTTGGCTTTCTGCAGAAGAGCTTTGCATGCTGTGCATGATAGAAATGATGAAACGAGCAAGACCCGCGTCTCTCAGCTTGCCCCACCTAGAAGACTTTTATTCTTGGATTGCGTCGCAGATCGAACCCTTAGATGAAGAAAATCACATTTCCTCCCAAAGTTTGAAGAAAGGACAAGCTATGAACTCTGGTCAGAGGCTAGAAAAGATTGAGCAATTGAGTCAGGAAATCTCGTCATCAAAGGCCTCCGCCGTATCGAACTTGGTAAAGAGGGTTTTTGATGATTGGAGTCAGCTAGTGCAGGGTCAGGTCGAACCACTCGAGATCTTGCTTCCTGATGATGGATTGACCAAATTTTATAATGTCTTAGAAGGTTTGACTAATTATAGCGACTTCTTCGCAACGCTCGGGCACAATAATCCTGGCCTCAGAATTCTTGAGATCGGAGCTGGTACTGGCGGAACTACTTCTGCCATTCTCAAAGCACTTACAACTCCTAACGGCACTCGGATGTATGGAAAATATTCTTATACCGATGTATCAAGTGGATTTTTTGTGGCAGCTAAGGAAAGATTCAAGGAATTTGCTAATATCGAGTACTCGGTCTTGGATATCAGCAAAGATCCTATTTCTCAGGGGTTTCCAGTCGAGGAGTTCGATCTTATCATTGCAGCGAATGTTCTTCATGCCACACCAAATCTAAACGCGACGCTCAAGAACGTACGAAAGTTGATTGCGCCAAGCGGAAGACTCTATCTGCAGGAGTTGAGCCCAAGTATGATGAGACCTGTGAACTTCATAATGGGCATACTTCCGGGATGGTGGCTCGGGGCAAATGATGGTCGCTCGCTTGAACCGTTCATCAGCACGACGCGCTGGGATCAAGAATTGCGAAAATCTGGCTTTTTAGGGACCGAGACTGTGGTCCTTGACAATGACGCGCCATATAATCTCAATGCGAATATTATAGCTCGACCCGAGCCGACAATCACTACCAATGGCTATAATAGGACTATTTCAATCCTGGGAGATCCTCAAAATTTTCAGCAGCTCATTCGACTCTTTGAACATCGCGGTTACGATCTCCAATGCTACTCGACGTGTGATCGCCTACCAGCTAACCAAGATATCATCTCATGCTTGGAGCTATCCAATCCTTTCTTCGACGACATTGACTCAGCTAATTTTGCACAATTTCAAAAGATTGCACGGCATCTTCAGAATAGCCGTCTTTTGTGGTTGACAAAATCATCCCAAAATTCCTGCATTGATCCAAGATTTAGCCTTGTACTGGGTCTGGCACGAACTCTTAGAGCGGAAACTTCCGTGGACTTCAATACTTTGGAGATCGATAAATTAGACGAGAAGACTTTCGAACATGTGGTTGCTGTATTTGATAAAATTAGGCATCGACATACAGACCCGACGGCATCAGAGATTGATCCAGACTACGAATTCGTTCTGTCGAATGGTGTCGTGCAAGTCGGTCGTTATCATGCAGTAACTGTTCCTAGCGAACTGCCCGTACCGACCGAAGCAACTGCTCCGAAAAGCCTGACGATTGGAAAATTAGGCTTGCTGCAGTCACTGTCGTGGGAGCAGCGAGATGTTTTGCCCGAACTTGGTGATGACGACGTTGAAGTCGAACTACGCTGTGTCGGTCTCAATTTCCGAGTAAGTGTCTCGTTCTAATCGCGAGTCGCTGAAAATTGACGGGACTAGGACGTTCTCACCTGTATGGGTATTGTCGAAAGCAGCATCGGAGGTCTGGGTCTCGAAGCATCTGCCATAGTTCGAAAACTAGGTAAGAATGTTCGAGATCTTGCTATCGGGGACAGAGTCATGGTCTTTGGAAGTGGCTGTTTCAGTACGAAGAGGAATATTTCTTCTTTCTTGTGCGCAAAGATACCCGACAACGTTGGGGACGAAGAAGCTGCTACAATGCCTACGGTCTACAGCACAGTTATACACTCTTTGATCAATCTAGGAGGGTTGCAGGAGGGACAGGTAAATTCAATATTCTCTGGATTGTGAAAGGTGCTAATAAATAGACTGTTTTGATACACTCAGCTTGTGGGGGCGTCGGATTGGCAGCAATTCAACTCTGTCGATACTTGGGCGCAGAGGTAAAGTCTTTTGTTGAGATTAGCATAATATAATAACTGACAATTTAGGTTTACGTAAGCGCTGGGAATGAAGAAAAGGTCGCCTATCTTCAGAACCAGTTCGACATCCCTCGAAATCGTATATTCCATTCCCGTGACGATTCTTTTCTCTCTAACCTGATGCGCGAGACAAATGGGAAGGGAGTCGATTTGGTGCTCAATTCCCTCTCGGGTGAACTACTTCATGCGTCTTGGAAATGTGTGGCTGAAGGGGGACGCTTTATCGAGCTTGGAAAGCGTGACTTTATTGGCAGAGGGAAACTCAACATGGATATCTTTGAAGACAACAGGTACGGAAAATGCAGCTTTCCGACAGCATATAAAATCTAGGGACGGGCTAATTGGTTGGGATAGGGCTTTCTTCGGGGTCGACTTGAACAGGTTCACTCCAAAGCAATGTAAACCGTAAGACATATCCATATTTTTCAATTGCCCACGGTTTCTGACAAATTCTAGTCTGCTTGAAAAGACGGCAGAACTTCTCCGAGAAGGACACATTAAACCCATTAATCCAAGAAAAGTGTTTGAATACACAGAGGCCGAAGAAGCATTCCGATATATGCAAAAAGGAATACACATTGGAAAAGTCCTCGTCAAAATGCCGGAGCCTGGCGAACACATAAACACAAGGCCCTTGATGACAAAAATAGCGCTGCACGAACACAAAACCTTTATTCTGATCGGGGGCCTTGGTGGTCTCGGAAGAGCCATATCAACATGGATGATTGAACGCGGTGCACGCCATTTCATATACTTGTCCAGATCTGCCGGATCAGAGAAAGACCTCCCTTTCATCCAGGAACTTGAAGCTCAAAAGTGCTCAATCCAAACGATTGCTGGTAGCGTTGCCAACATGGCCGATGTCAAACGTGCAATTGCTGCAGCCAAAAGTCCCATCGGCGGTATCCTCCAAATGTCCATGGTTCTCCGCGATCAACTATTCGCAGAACACGATTTCGAAGATTGGCGTACAGTTGTTGATCCCAAAGTCAAAGGTACCTGGAACTTACATCACGCACTAGAAGGGCATGACCTAGATTTCTTCGTCCTTTTCAGCTCCATCTCCGGCATCGTCGGCACAAAAGGCCAAACAGCATACGCAGCCGCAAACACCTTTTTAGATTCTTTCGTCTTATACAGACATGGTCTTGGACTTCCAGCATCGGCAATTGATATCGGAATGATGACTGAAATCGGATATGTAGCAGAGACCAAGGCTTTGCATGGGATGGTAGGGGCTAAAGCCTTACACGCATTACGCGAAACGGATCTGATCGACGCGTTGCAATTGTCGATTGCGAGTAACTCCTCGGTGAAGAAATCGACTGTGCCGGGGATTCGTAATGCTTCTTCTTTGGTCATCGGTCTTCGACCCACCAAACCTCTTGACGACCCAACAGACACGACACCGTGGAAACACGACAGGAGAATGAGTCTCTACCACGACGTCTCTTCCGGACCCACACAATCGACATCTTCATCCAACGACAATCTCCGAGCATTCCTCGGCTCCGTCGAAACTACACCCAGCACCCTCGATTCTGCAGCGTCGTTCGAGTTTCTGGCACGTCTAATCGGCACACAGCTTTATGTGTTTATGATGCATCCGATCGAAGACTTGGATTTCGCGCAGACCTTGAGTGGATTGGGTGTGGATTCTTTGGTCACGCTTGAAGTGCGGAATTGGTGGAAGAGGAGTTTGGGGGTGGATGTCAGTACGTTGGAGATTTTGGGGGCGGGAACTATTGAGGGACTTGCGAAGTTGGCTGGGGAGGGGTTGAAGAGGAAATATGGTGAGAGCGTCTAATTCGCTAGGTGAGCCGTGGAAAAACTTGGAATACTTGACATCTCGATAATTGATTGACCAGAAATTTGGAGCCAGCGTCGTCCACATAAACGAAGCCGAGCTGTACAAATGACCTCATTCTCATGTCTCAGACGTTTTCAGACATCTCCTTCCTAATTTTTACATCCCTCCTCAAATTTTCAAGCTCTCGAACTCTACTAAGATGCATAATCTCGAGAATAGACGCCAGGCTGGAGATTTCTGAAAGTTGGCAAACTTGTTACACTATGTGCTTTGGGAATACACTTGGTGAGTACTGTCAAAAGCTCACAAACTGCTATTTCCTTATCCTCTATTAATAACTCAAATCTTCAATTTCCTCTCACGCTCACCGGAACCTCTCATCTCCATTCACTTCCATCACAAAAATCTCTATTCATACATCTTCACCCGACATAACCTCGCTTAACACTCGCTAACCCCCTTTCCACCCTTCACCCTCCATTGTCCTACCGTCCAGCTTCCAGCTTCAACCCTCCTCCCACCACATATTCATCTCATTTATGATATATCATACTCCACACTCTCAGATTAATTACTCATCATGACAAACACAATTACCTTCCAAATCCACTCACCGATTCATCCAATATCGACTAGGCAGCCTAATCACACCTCGTATCGCCCCCTGAATCTTTAATTAAGCGAGGAGGTGTGAATCTTACTTACATATCCTCACAACAACCTCGCTGTGAAATTGGGCGAATATTTTGTTATCGATTTGCTATGGATTCTCATAGCACGCTGAGGGGAGCGGAAAAGGGTAGTTACAAGCAAGAATAAGAGAATTATTGAGTGAAGATAGTAAGATCTTGTGAGTTCGTTTCTAATGATATCTTGATTCCTGTGTGTCTAATAGTGTAACATAGTTCGTACACCATCAAACAAGCAACTGCGTACACTCCACTATTCCTTCCAAAAAAACGCCCTGGTATCCATCCTACTCCAATATCCATCCCAATCTAACCATCCCATCCCAAGCCAAACCAAAATTCCCACGCAAGTCCATTTCATCAAGAAACAGTCCCATTCGCACTGTAAACCACAAAAGATCCAAACTCCCAATACGCATTCGCGAACGCCGTATTATTATTCGCCACGTAATCACTACACGTCCCCGGACAACTCTGCGCATATATCGTCTCGTCGCCAGCCCATGAACCACATAGATCGATATTCGCAATGATGCTCTGATTCCGGAAATGCGTGTCGATATCACAATTCGTGTTTGGGAAATCCGCTGTCGCTTCAGGCCAGGTGGATGGATCTGGCGAGCCGGCGCTGATATCTGATGGAATGGAAGCACGCGCGAATTGCCACATGCGTATTCCCGCGGTGCGGAGTTCCATTGCCATAACCCCGCCGCCGTTGTTGTTGAAGGTGTTGCCGAAGGTCGAGGTGCCGGCGTCAACGCCGCAGCCTGCATTGCCATTTGTGGAATTCAAACAGCTGGATTGGAGATCTGTGCCAGTGTCTTTGCGTTTGACATCCATAGAGCAGCCTTTGGTTGTGTGAAGGGTCATTTGGTTCTGCGTGTCTGAAACCACGTTGACGGCTTCCATGATGTCAATTTCGCCGTTGGTAGGCCAATTTGAGGGATCGGAGAGCCAAAGAGCAGGCCAGGTTGCGCAACCTGTGGGTGTGTGCTTGACGTCGAAGATGAAGAGGTTGTTTGTGCCGTATTGTTTTTTTGAAGTGATGCGAACGGAGAAGCGACCGGTCGAGGCATTAGGAACACTGGATGAGTTGACTGATGTGTCGACTCTGAGAACAGCTGATGAGGTGGATGCGTATGTGAGATTGTACTGAGCAGCCGCTACTGAATCGACATAATGCACAAATCCGCTTGATGGATCGTATCCTGTGAAGTAGTCGAAGTTGTCAAAGAAGTTCTCTCCGGAATCTATATCCGTTAGCAAGCACATCAAATAAGAGCAATGATACATACATGTCTCCGAAACACTATAACTCAACCTCGAATAATCCGGGTACTTATTCTTCTTATTCGTCACCACCACCGGAACCACAATTACGATTATCAAAATCACCACCGCAGCCGCAACCCCAATCCAAACTTTCTTCCCCCAACCCTTAACGTCATACCACTTCCGTCCCACGCCATCCTGCCTCTCAAACTCCCCCGTCCCCTCTACAAACTGATTCTTCATAATCTCCGTCGCGCTCGAATACGTCGTATGTTTGCGCTCCACGCTATCAAAACTCTCCTTCCCCTTCTCACTGTCAAACGAGTACACCGACGGCGATCTCTGTGGGAGATTCGTACTTCTGGCGCGGATATGCAGGACGGCTTTTGGTGGTTTCCAGTACTCGAGCGGACGGAACGGAAGTTGCGAGGGGGCGGCCATTATTTATATGGACTACGTCGGACGTTCTTGCCCTGCAAGAATCGCACACGAATTAAAAGCGGACCAACACGAACCGGACGTTGGATGATTCGTGGTCGCGATACGAATGGGGTGGATGATGCAGCGGGATTATCCACTTTGGGTGGTAGCCCTATATGCAGCTGACGAATGCAGATACGGGTGGGACGGCGGTGGTTGGATTGGTTGATTAAGAATATATTAGAAAAATAGAGTGATAAAGAAAGTAAGAAAGATTGAATGTTGAGGTTTCCTGGAGAGATGATACTTGATACTTGAGTACATATCGCATCCAGACCACCCCACCAGCGTCTGAGCCAAGATATGGAACTTTCATCTCATCAAGATATCCCATCAAGCTTCCCGGTAATTCTTCATCGACAGGACGAGAAATGGATACATTACCCGACCGCATTCATGCCTTCTCTGCTATACAGCGTTCTGATTGATGGATTCTTGGAACGATCACCATGATACCCAAGATGCGGAAGATCAAGTTTCACTCATCGAACGACTGTGGAGAAACAAAACGTGTCGAGGCGTTCGAGGCGTAGCAGAGCCGAGGAAGGGAGGGAACGACATGTCTTCATTCATGTTCATATCGAGGACGATAAGATTTTTGAGTTGTTCTTTTGTAATATCAGACCTGATTAATGTTGCAATGGATTTTTGCAGAGATGTAGATATGGAAATGTTGACATTCGCCACTCGCGAACAGATCTCGTTTCAGCGTCTCAAAATGCGTCGTACCACCAAAACATGACTCCAATCATGCAAAATGAGATATCAGTTCACCAAACCGCCATGGAAACCTTCTAACACTTACTTTACATATCTGATACATTTATTCAGACGTATAGAGTATTTAACAATTCTCTTCTCATCCTATCATTCTCTTAATAAAATTTATATCCCGGTAATCCAATCAAAACCATCAAAGCAGCCACATTTTCAACTACCGCAGCATTCCTAAACTGCCCCTTCAAAGAACCGCTCATCTAAACTCTAGAAAAATTCCACCTCACACCAAAAATTCATATCATCCGAATTAACTTTAACTAAAATCGTTGCCGCTGCTAAGTGTAGAACCAGCCGCGTAATCCCTTACATCCACTATCGCTAGCTCTTCTCCACCTGGCTGGGTAGTTTCCGTGCCCGCTTCTTAGTGAAAGCTATCCTTAGAAAGTAACATAGAGCTTTGGTAGAATATGTTCGTTGATATGAAAAGATAAAGACCGAATGATGTTTTATATCTAGATCGTTGCGCTTCGAGCTGGAAACGAACTTCTCATATCGCTGTGTTGAATGAGGACACAAAACTTCCTTCACCTAGATAAAATGATATAATGATCGTCCCATGAGTGGTGGTCCCAAAGCTCAGATTCCAGCTATACAAGCCATTGATTATTTCAGCAGAGATTTCCTCAGTATACAGTACACCTTTATCTAACATTACGCCTCTGATTTCCATACCAAAACTCCGACGCAATGCCCAGTTCCATATCCACACACATATCATACACCCCACCTCTGCCCACATTCATCTTTTCAGGACCTCATCCACATATCTGCTGTTCATCCTAATCACTCTCACTAGGCCTCCTCATATAACTATCAATCGCCGCACTAAACGCCGCAAAACCCGCACACCCCACAAGCGCCGCCTGCGGTCCCGCCGGCGCCGCCAACACACCCCCCGTAATACACCCCGCCATAACGCCATTCGCGAGATCGTTCTTCGCGCGGAACCCTTCGATACAGCATTCCGTGCCCGCGAAGATGGCGCCTACCTTTCCGAAGTTCTTGGCGGAACTGTAGGAGCGTGATCCCATGTCTTTGAAGCCTTGTTTGAGTTGTTGGCGCAGCGGGAGGGAGATGATGGATTGGGCGTTGGGGTTGGTTGCGAGGGGGGTGTCGTATTGCATCTGTGGGTGTTAGAAGGGGAGGGAAAGTGGGAGAGGAGACGTACAGAGGCCATGAAGAGACCGAAGGCGCCGCCGAGGGCGAAACCCATTACGCCTGACATTGCTGTTTTCTGGGGATGTTAGTGAGGTTCGAGATATAGATGGAGGGGTGGCTGATCGAGAGCGGAGTTGGAGGAGATGGGTGTACATACCCCGGGACATGATTCCATTACTGTTTGTAACTGCGAGAAAATCAATGGTTAGCAAGGTTTCTTCGACGATAGTCTTTCAGCATATCCAGCAGCTCTCTTCATCTGTTCCGTATATCCAACTTCCGTCGCTCGATTCTCGTGTGTACGGTGCATTTCCTTCCCAATCATGTAACATCCACCTCGCTTCCGTTTCTCAACATCTCTACTCTCTGTTTCTTCTCCTCGACATCCGTGGACTGCCTCTTTGCTGCCAATTCTTGCCATACCCCACACCATCTCCCAAATCCTGCTCTCGTCTCGAAAACCCTCTCTCCCTATATTGTCTGTATCTCCGTCCTCTATTCTCGACTTTTTGCGTTTCGTCCCATAGCACCCAAGACCGCCCTCGCACTCCTATATCCTCTCATCTTCCATCTCTTGCTAGCTTTCCTGCCACCCATATGCCCCCTCCGATGTCTTCATCTCTTCAACCCCCCCATTCACCCCTCCCAACCCGCCCCAGACCCTCCCCCTATCCACTCCAACTCCCTCTCCCTTCCATCTCTTTCCCACCCCTCCCAACCATCCACAAAATGCCAAAAGAGCATAAAAAAACAGTATAAACTCACAGCCTTAACAGCAGCCATAGCCTGCGCATCCTGCGGATCCACACCCGCCGTATTCCCGGCTCCCCCGTTGAACAGTGGATTATTCATTTCTTCACTCCTTTATTCTCCTCTTCACTCCTATTCCCCAAGTCCTCCTTTGGCTCGTGGTCGTGGTTATGCTCGAAGCTTCGTTCTGGTCTGGGTTCTCTCGCTTTGGTCGTAGCCAGGAAGATGACAGGATAGCGGCCTGTTCGTATAGGTCTTAGACAGTCTGTATACTGATATCGATATTCAAGACGTACGATAGAGTCGTTAGTGAAAAAGTGGAAGTTCGAGTGTTGCGACGGATGAGAAACCGCGCGATTACCTTTTTTCTGCCGTATCGGGTCGCAGGGTGGTGAGGCAGCAAAGCGGTGAGTGCTGAAATGTATCCCACGTGATATGCCTCATCAGATTCCTGGAACGAGTGCATCACAATCCGGCATCGACAAAAGAATAGGGATCAAAGCCATATTTAATCAGGGAAAGATTCTTCATTGAACACTAAAACTCAATAATCGCCATTCTGTTCGAACAATTATCATTATAAGGCTCCCTGTATATTTCACTTCAACCACCACAACTAAAACCCGTCAAATTCCAAGTCATGTATAAAAAAGTGATTAATTCATACCATCTACATCTATATTC
>NW_007360989.1:1126282-1370099 GCF_000409485.1 Glarea lozoyensis ATCC 20868 | reverse complement strand
TAATCATGCACATTTCAAAATCCCCATATCCGATCCCAGATCCCAAATTCCATCATTAACAAGTCCTTCCACCATCCAGCTTAATCAGCAAACTACCAAACCTCATCCTATCATTCAAAGAATTACCCCCAAAATCCATCCCACGCAATGATATATCCACTCAAACCCAACATATACAAGAAACCCCCCCCCCTCTCCCACTACGGAATAGCATTCAACTCCTCCCTCTGCCTCAAATACGTCTTCGCGAGCCCATCCCCACCCAACGCACTCAACTCCATCCAATGATACGCGACACACATCGTCGCCGGATCGCTTCTCTCTCTATCCCGGTCCTCCTTACCCGCACTACTCCCCCCATGCATCTCCATGACCTGCGCCTTGAACGTCTCGCGGGGTTTACTCAACGGCGCAGTGACTCGCTCGACCAACTCTGGATGAGTGAGGTAGAAAATTGCAAGCTCCCTCTCAGCTACTGGATCACCTTCTTTGGCGGTGATGGTCCACATCTTACCGGCGTCTTGCATGCTATATTTCATATGCTCGCCGGATGAGGCTGGTTGGAGTAATTCCGGGGAGGTTGTTGTCTTTCGCGTCTGGCTGTCATGAACGATGATTTCATCCGCAATCTGAATCAGCGTCTGGCAGACATCCTGCTTCAAACCCAGCGCGGCAAGCCCAGCATCCCAAAAAGCTTTACCACGTTCAGTCTTATCCAAAACGGCAGCAGGAACAAACGAGGCGATAAACTGCAAATCTCGGAAAAGAGTCTTTGGTCGAATATCAGGATCCCGAAACAAATCCTGTAAAACGTCCACAATCATATCAGTGCTTGCCGGATTTGCATTTCGATCCGTAGTTCGATGAACAGGCGAAGTCGGCTCAGGAAGATTCAGAGTATGCGATCGACGCTCCTTGCAATTATCAATAGCCTCCTCAAGATTTTTAGCACGCGGCATCGCGGTGCTATTATCATTGTGGCCAAATGCATTGATATGTTGGACTTCAGCTGGAGGAGCTGCAGTCAAAGTTTCCTGTCGTATCCGTGGTCGTCTCGGTGCCGACGGCGTAAGAAACGCAATGATGAGATGCTCCAGCTCATACAGCGCATTGAGCTTAGCATAAGGATTCGGATGCACCGAAAACATTCTCAACAATCGCTGAAAAGCTTGACGATACGGGAAATCAGGCGAGTCCAAATCCTTTGGCACCATTTTCCTAGAAACCCGCATAGCCGTCTCACTCGTCGAAGACCCCTCCGTCTGAAAATCAACCGATCCACGATCAGATGACGCTCTTGTCGAAATAGGAGATGCCCTATCAACTCTTTCGAGAAATGCATCAGGTCGTTCACCAGGCAAATCACTCTTCTGAGCTCCTCGCAAATCTCTCATACTCTTCTTCTTCTCCAACGTCCGTCTCTTGTGCTTTCGACGAGCTTTCCTCTCTTGACGCTCACGTCTCTCCATACAATCCTGTCCAAGATCGCCAGCAAACCATGAATCGGTCTCACTACCACGAGCAAAAACAAGCATTCCCAAGTCACTAAGAAGTAAGCTCGTAAGAGTTTGCTTCAGCTCTGTCAAAAACTTCTGCTTCGCTTCACTTGCACGTTCCTCCTTCATCATAACCGTGTCATTCGTAGACGAGGCTGTCCCAGGCCTATGACTGCTGATACTCGTTGTAGGTGACTGAGCTCTGGTCTGAAATGGTGACCAAAACGTAGTTGCAGAATCGATTGTCAAGACAGGACTAGACATGCCGAAATAATCTTGCGAGTCCATCAAATCTCCAGTCGTGCTCAATCGAGTAATACTACTAAACCGACCCGAGTCAAAGCTTTGCTGAGATTGATTTCGTGCTGACATTGCTCGAAGATCCCGTATTCCTGATCTATTAAAGTCGGTATTTCTGAGACTCCGTCGTCCAGCGTCGGGGTCGGTAAGATCATCGCCGGAAATATTCAGCGCTCCAAATCCATTTATGTACAAATCCCCCTTTTGTCTTCCGCTATCTAGAATGCGTTTATCTCGATAGTACAATTCGCTAGACCATAGAACAGGCCCATCCATAAGATTATCGCCAACTAATTTGTTGATGCAAGCTTCGATCTCCAAGGAAAAACGGTGAATACGTTCTTCTCCCTTGCAAAAGTTTTCAATCCCAAATTGTGATAGCCAACGTAATGTCCTCTCGGATTGTTCATCCGAAAGTTTGTTTGGACCGCCTTGATCTTCAGCAGCCGCCATCATATCCATCACTTGTGCTTCCGTCTTTAGCAGAAAATTGTTCGTGGACGATTTAGAAATATTGCGAGGTCGTGCACTTGCTGGAGGTAGATAGGATGCCTTCTTTGGTGCTGCCATACACTTCAGAGCCACTGCGATATTTCGTGCCGTTTCGTACGCGGCCGAATTTCTGACATCATTGACATACCACATCTTGTCGCGAAGTGCTTTCAATCTCTTCATCATTGACTCAATCGTGGTATCATGTCTTTCTTGAGACTGCTTCAGCCAAACAAGCCATGCGTCGTACTCCTCAATAGCACCCGCTGACCGCCGAATTGAATCTCTTGGTCCACGTGAGAAAATGTTCAGAAGAGAAGCATAGCCATCGCGTCTCAGGGAAGGAGAAGATATCTGATGAAGTTGATTCAGCGTCTTCCAGTACAAGTGAGCATTGACAAAATCCGATTGAGCTTGACATTGAGATTCCGCAGCTTCAAGCATCGTCACAAGTACTGGTTGAGACTCGTCATCAGTCTGTTTGCCACTCTCCGAGTCACCACGAACCCGAGTCAACTTGGAATCGATTGCCTTTGTATCTGTGCTATTTTCGCGCGCTCGATATGGATTCTTTGATTGCGGTTTGGCTGAGGAGCCAGGTCTGCTGCGTTGTTTCTTTCGAGGACTCTCCAAAGTCGAAGTTCGATTGCTGAAAGTTTTTGATTCTTCTCTCGAATGCACAGACTGTGGTATTTCGTAATCCTCCAGCAACTTCAGTATCGAGTCTCGAAGCTGATGATAATCTTTGTCCAGATCAGGCCGAGAATTGTAAGAATCATCCTCGCTGTCGCTACTTGTGGTAAACTCTTCCTCTTCAGCTTCATCATCTGGATCGTGAAGCATCTGAGTCGACAAACTTTGGCCATCAGGAGAGATAAACAGCACCGCCCACCTTTCGGCGCACGGATGACAGGTTCCGGTTATATTTTCTAAGCCCAAAGCATTAGACATCTCGTCAATGGCAACTCGTAATTCATAACCATCATCTTCATAGTAACTCAACCGTTGGTTGTGACCGTGGTAATGAGTCCCACTGGGATATCTCTGGGTTGCACTTGATCCATCATCCAGTAATGGCTCACGTGAAGTTGTGATATCGCTCGTGACTGAAGATGCACTGTTGCTTATCACGGAAGCATTGTCGAAGGTATATCGAGATGCATGCATTGGCATGGACGCTGTCATTACAGACATACCGGAAACAGAAGAAGCGGAGGAACGTAATCCATGAATGTCCCTGGCTAACGAGCTTGAAACTGGACGTTTCTCTGGGAAAAGAGCATTTACCATAGTTACCAGATCCGATGGTCCAAGAACAAGATAAGGGTGTACTTCTGAAGTTTCCCGTAATGAGGTGATTGATCGAGCTGGAAGGAGTTTTGCCTTTGATTTGGATGGTCGGCTACGGAACCGTGACATGATATTCTCAATATGGCCTTTGATTGATAAGGGCGCAGATGCTCTCGACCTGGTAAGATTAGTATTGAATCCCAAAATCCAGTATAAACCCCACATACCACACAAGATCTACCACATATTTGGAAGAGCGCATGGCCACTTCCTTGAGAATTTTTTGCCTTCCATACTCTGTGATGTGATATTCCGACATCATACCATATGCCTAGTCAAATTAGCAAAGGCCATAGCACTCCTTTATCAAACTCACCTCAGGATGGACAATAACATTAAGTAAGAATGTCGAAAAGAGCCATTTTGACACCAAGAAAACCTTGGTAGACGCATTCCTCTTTGGATCATCAACCTTTCGAAGAATCGCATTTCCAAGTTCGAGGAGTCCTTCCGGAATTCCACCAGCTCCTGGATCATCAACAATCTCGAAAAGACCTTGAATAGCCGAAGCGTAAAACTCATCAGCAGCAATGGAATCTTTCGCATTTCGAGGCTCCACATGAATCCGGGTTCCAGCTTGGTCCTCGGCTTTTTCCAACAGAAAAGCTCCATCTTCCAGGATCTTCATAAGATACCATTCCATGTTACTGCGACCAGACCAATCACGCATGGCTGTCCAAACATTGAGAACGCTGCAAACGAAAGGATCCAAGCCAGATTTGCTATCATTGATCAGTCTTGCGCAAGCCGTCGCCCAAACATCGGTTCTCCTGAGATCTTCCAAAGAATCTGGACCTGCTGAATTGGCAAAGCACGTATGAATCAAAGCAGATAACGGATCATGACGTTGAAAGGAAAGCAATCGCTCAACTGCTGTAGGGGCTTGTGGAGAATTTCGATGGGCACTTGGAAGATGGCTCTTGGATCTGGTATGAAATGGCAAAACAGATTCCACTGGTTCCAATCCTTGATGAAATATCGTCAACGCAGACAATTCTGAATGAGAAAGACTCGCTAAACGACTGGCCAAATAATCCGGGTTGGTTCTAATCTGGGTTAGAAATCTGGTAAGGGTCTCTCGAGAACGCCGTGGAATATCATGCATAAAGGTTGAAAGAGTCTCGTCGCCATTACCATTGGGCCGTACTCCATCCAAGTCTGGCTCCAAAAGCGCATATCTCCTGGTCGCATCACACGAATTTCTAACATCATGAATGGCATTATAGAGATTAGCAAAAGCTTTCTTCTCGTCACCACGGAAATTGTCAACCAAAGTGCGATGCGATAATTCTCCACATCGTGCCAGCCGTGCGGAGAGGGCCGTGGAAACCAAAGACCGTTGGAGTCGTACCCTGGAATGGGTTCTCTTCTTTTCCTGGTACGTTGACAACCGGACTAGATGGGCAAGCTCTTCCAAAGTTGTGGCAGCCGCAGATGCAGTAACTACTGCAATCTGGGGATTTGAATATTGTGAGACATCCTGGAGGAGGGGACGCGGGGGAGCTTTGACAGGAGAAGAAACGGGTATCGTTTCGGGAGCGGCTTTGTGTTGTGGGGAAGGTTGGGAGATTTCTGATCGTCTGTGAACTGGAGTAGGAGATGCTTGACGAGAGCGGCTTCGATGTCGATCGCGGTCTGAAGTTTCTTTGTAGGAAGTTGGGGGTCTGCTAGGACTTCGAGAGGAATATCGATGTAGTCTTGGTGGAACTATGTGGTTATCGAGCGGAGATGGGGTTGGACTTCTCGAGGAGACCTGCGTGATCGTAGGAGAGGCGGCTGGATACTCTCTGAATTAGCAGATACTCCTAACGTAGCTCCATTCTTTTTAAACCATCAAATGCGACAGAACATACGAGGGGAAGCATGCGCAGGCCCCGGGAGGGAAAGAGAACGCTGCATCGATATCATCGCTCCATCTGGTGGTATGGTGGCTGCGATCGCGAGCCTGGACTCGAGGTAGAGGTGGTTTAGATATAGATGATGCTGTGGCAAATGAGCTGGATATGAATATAATGAATGTCGTGGTGTTTATTTGTTGTTCTGTCGACTGACGAGGCGGGTAGGAAGGCTGAGGTGACGGGTGGTGGAGGTGGAGGTGGAGGGATGATCTCGGGAGGATTGATTAGAAGCTTGAATCTACTACAACAACAACATCAACACAGCGAAATGCCACAACTATCGCGACCTGCGATTTGAAGTCGAGATCAGAGGCAAAGAATCAAAAAGGAAAGTATGAGATGAAGAGCTGTCGCGAAAATAGACGGAACGTTCTGCAAAAGACCAAAACCCGTCTCGCCGGTCGTCGTGGTGCCTCCAGTGCTCCACGTTCATTGCTGGCCACCACTGCCACTGCCAACAAATCCACGCAGTTGCATGCGTCGCTAGCACCCAACGCCCAATCACGAGACCCATGGACCAGAGCGACAGGATCAGCAGCCAGCACAGACGTCGACTGATTCGACGCTGGAGCTGTTCAGCGTCCCACCGTAAAAGGTGCCGGTGCCGTGGCTCATCTCCCTCCCCTTTTGCCATCGCTTCACCAATCTGAGGTGCAGAAGCGATGTTCAAACGACGACTCGAAGACTCAGCGACAACCGCTTTCAGCCTCCCACAGCGTGCTTCTGCAGCTACTGGAGCAAGTGCTGAGAACTGGATGAGCCGAGCAAGTCTGAGCAAGCCTTTCGGGTGGCACGTCGTCTGGCTGGATGGATGCCCTTGGGAGCTGGTATTTAGTCGATGTGAGCAGTCATTTTCGCTTGTCTCCTGCGTTGCTGTTGTACACAGTCGTACTCGAGGACACCATTGATACGCGACTCGAGCTGTAGGACAACACCGAAGCTGGATGAAATACGCAGTACATGAATGGCAATAGCTCTTACTCAGCTGGTGTTGTGGCACCACCCGAAAGACAGATGAGATGGCAAACCATACCATCCAATCCACCCACCACACCTTCACCCTCCTCAGTCTCGGAAATCTGGTCAAGCGATCTGGCGACAGGACAAGATAACTTCATTACCTACCCGGTCCTTGCCAGCGCAGTCTGCAGCGGAATTTCCTGTCTCAAGTGGAGTGCGATGTGTTGGTTGCAGAAATGGTCACATCCAGGAATCGATACTACAAAACCATGATTGATATCAAATCCCGTGCGCTTCTACTTTGATTCGTCGCAGCACGTTCTTTTTTCCTTCGAATCGGCCCTGGATCTGCCAACTCACACTTGCCTTAGTGCCGAAACCTCATTGCGCTGTTCATCAACAATTTATGCAGCAGATAATAAACGCTCTTCTATTTTCGACCTAGGCAGCCTTGAAACCGTTACATTCGGGAATCTGGAAGCTGTGAGAAGGCGAGACCACGAGATGAAGATTGTTGAATCAAGTATAGGAACACGTGATCTACCACACGATCTGATACTCAGATTGAAAGATTGATCATCTACCTTGGTAAAGTATTTCAAGATAAGATCAGTTCGTTCTTCCAGATAATTAACATGCATGCAACTCAGCAAACTCTCCTACATAAGATGGTCACATGTCACCTGACTATATACCTCTAATCACTCACCATTTCCCACCAGCTTTTAAAAAATCTAATCTAACTGAAACCGAGCCCCAAAACATACCTAAGCCCCATTTTACCCCAAATATGTCACCAAAGCAAGCCTCCCCCTTCCCGAATCAATCAACATCGCTTGAACCCCTTTTCAAGCGAAAACTTCTACACCACCGCAAGCAGTGAATCTGATTGGCAGTCAAGTCCTCACCAAACTCCTGACCGTCGTTTCTCAAATCACCTAGAAGATTGAGCTCATCACTCACAATTCAACAAGCTACGATCCAGTGTCTGCTTATTTTATCTTCAAGCCTTGATCTGTTATGCCATAACTAACGATACAACCACAATCCCCAATATAAGACACTCACATCCTTTCAAGCACACAAAACCATCATCGCACCTTCAGCTCTCTAACCCTTCATCGTAATAACATACATATTCACCAATTTTCTACATAGCTTACACTTCAGCTACCTCATTCCTCTACAGTAAACATCAGTACAACATCTATATAGTAATCAACGAGGTCAATTCTGTATGTGTTATGAAGGATACTCGGGTGAGTGCCTGGATCATGGATGACGACTTGGGATAGCTGACTACTCGGAGGTTTGATATGTTAGTTCGGAGTGGAGGGAATTGATTTCATTTTTGTACTTTTACTAGGATAGCCGTTACGTAAAACTCACGATTTCTGGATTTATAATGTAATTGTGATGGAAAAGGACAAGAAATAGATTCTTTTACTTAACTGGAACTGATAGCCTCTCAAATGATACATTTGCTGAGAAGGATAGACCCTGAGCTCCTTTTCGTCTAGGCCAAAGCGAAGGTTCGGTTGATGTAATATCAGGATGTAGCTGCTGCCCACATATTTAAATGTCTTAACATGATAAATGTAAATAGAACATACAAAAATACCAAATGATAATCACGAAAGCAGGTCACCACCCTCACCACTCTTCAAATCCAGCAAACCACTCCTCCAACAACGCAACCTTCTCCGCTGAACCCGCAATCTCCCCCGCGCCCCAACTATCACCCAACCACATAGTCCTTGTCGCATTACTCATAGCCGGCCACTCCACCAACCCCTCCCCATTCGGATCCCCCGTCTTAATGAAATTGGCCCAGTACGCTGACATCACGGCCTCAACCGCGTAGTCCTCGGCGCTCCAGTCCGCGACTACATTCGTGTTCGGCAGGTTGTTCATCACGTAGTTCAGCTCGGCGCCGTGGTACACGCCCGCCGTCTGGTTCGGCGGCGCGTGCGTGAAGTAGTATGTGAATACATTTGAGGCGGCGCCGCCGGCTGTCCAGTCTTTCGCCCAGTTCCAGGTCGAGGTGCGGGAGAGGTCGCGGAAGAGGGTGTTGCTTAGGGTGTTTGCGGAGGTGTCGTTGGATGCGGGATAGAGGTCGAAGAAGGTGGATGACAGATTGCCGAACATGGTTGTGAATTGTGAGGTGTAGGTTGCGAGTGTGAGGTCTGGTTCGGGAGATGCGCCGGATTCGTCGGCATTGTTGCCGGTTAGGATGGGAACGTCGGCGTGGGAGTTGCTGAGAAGTGCTTCGGCGTAGCTGGAGATGAGGACGTAGTTGTCGATTACTGGGCGCCACGCAGGGGGATTCATGAAGGAGGAGATATTGGCGAAGCGGGTGTTGGCGTAGAGAGGGTCGGAGTCGTTGTCGACGGTCAGGAGGACTGCCATGGATACATTTCGGAGCTCAGAAATTGATGTTACGTTCAATTTGGTGAGTAGAGCAATGCCGTCGTCGTAGGCGGCTGAGAGTTGGCGGTAGGATGTTGCGAGGCCTAGGGTGATATTAGGTAATATATTGTCACGAAGGCTGGAACGTTGAGGATGAGAGACATACCAGCAGTCTCAGGATCATGAGGCCCTCTCGCACCACTCTCCGCAATAACACCATGGATTAAGTTTTTTGACAGAGGACTATACATCATATCCAAAGCACTCGCCGAACCGGCTGACTGTCCACCAACAGTCACTCTTCCCGAATCGCCTCCGAAGGCTGCAATATTAGTCTGCACCCAACTCAAGGCGGCCATCATATCGAGTAATCCATAATTTCCCGAGCTATTCGTAGCAGTCTCAGCAGCCAGATCCGGATGGGCGAGGAATCCAAACGGACCCATCCTGTAGTTAAACGTGACCACAATGATATCCTTGGACGCAAGTCCCGAGCCATCATACGTAAGCACATCTCCCCCACCACCCGTGAATCTCCCGCCGTAAATCCACACATAGACTGGTAGTTTCGAGAGACCCGTCGCGTTTTGAGGTTTCCAGATGTTCATGTAGAGGCAGTCTTCAGAGACGGTGGCGTTTGCCGAACCGAAGATCGATGCGGTTGGCGATACCATCTGAGCACATTCTGCACCGAAGGTACTCGCGTTCTTGATACCGGTCCATGGAGTTACTGGGAGAGGTGCTTTCCAGCGGAGGGATCCGGTGGGTGGTGTGGCGTAGGGAATGCCTTTGAAGACTGTGATGTCTGATCGGTAGGGAGAGGTTGTGCCTTGGAGTTGGCCGAGGGTCGTGTTTATGATTGGGGATGCTGAGGAGGTTAAGCAGGTTGCTGTGACAAAGACAGGATTGAAAACAGTTAGAAGATAATGAAGCCTCATGGTGAGTATATACAGTGCTTAAACGAGCTTAATGAATGTGAGGTCGAAATGATTGGATAGTGACCGTGGAGGACAGTTCGGATGAAAAGCATTCCTTGGGATTTCTCAACAATGATATATACATACTTTTTAACATACATCTAGTCAGCTACACAATATAAAGCTGTGGCGAGGCTTAGACATTGTTACGCGGTTCGTCCCACAGAGTGTCCACTGAGTCGTAATTTCGTGGTGCTCAAAGACGTTTGTCAAGCTTTCAAGTGGGACAGTGATTCTCCTCTTTAGCCGATCTCCATTTTAATCTTCCCAAAATAGAGTCTTAACACAGTCGTTAACGAAGTGCTATCAAACCTAGTCTCAAAAGCTGTTGTTAGTCTTGTAAACAAGCATCTGGCCCATATCAAGAAGATCTAAGACACAAAATCCATATCGTCGTTGGTCTGACCAGGGGAATGAATTGAACGAGTCATATTGTGTTCCAAACTTGAAGTAAGAATTTTCTACTGGCAAAAGTTTTGATTATTATCATAAAATTAGTCGTGGCATGACGCTGAAACCGCGCGTTCGGTCCGGCAAAATGCTTCCGGTTCGGCATATATTTTTGGCTCCGAATACCTAGAGGATACTTCATATATAGGAGAGTGATATGAAAGAAGCATAGGACTGCTCGTTAAGTTCTGTTCTTCCTTTTTGGTTTTTGATTTTTTCATCAATGTCGAGGACAGAAACATAATTCTTTGGCAATACTATAAATTATTAGCAAGTGACAACCGGAAACTTTAGCTTACTTATTTGGAAGACTTACTATATTCTATTCAGTATCTACTTCGTACATGACTGAAATAACCAGCTTTCGCCGCCGCCACCCTATATAGCAACTTTACCAAATAAGATAAAGTCTCATTTAATCTTAGACAATGATTCGCTAGATGTGTCTAGTTTTACACTATTTTAGAGGAGTGCACAGATGTGGAGGGCTGGTTATTTCAGTTATGTATGAAGTAAAAAGATCTCAATAACCGTGAGTAGCTCTTACTTGTTATACAAATGAAGAGAATTAGGAAAGTGATTTAAGCACTAAGGCAGCTATTACAGCGTCTGTCTTTAGGCGAGCTAATTTAAGCTAGCTGACATTGTAAGTTCTTGGGTATTTGGGCGCAAATGCGGAAGGCCATTGCGTATTGCGAATGATAACGCGTCAATTGTCCAGTTGCTGTATTGTTGTGTGCTCAAGACTGAGCTTCTGTTGGTGACGAGTGACGGATGTTCTTGAAGGGACATGGACATAGAACAGGGTGATCTCAAAACCCCGAAGAAGTTCCGACCCTCGGCAAGTCGCATGGCATCATCGCAACCACGCGTTGATCCTCACACCATTCCACTCTCATGCTCACATTCCTCATTTCACTTGACCTCTTTATGGGATCGCGCTGAGCTGCACTTCGCTCGCTCTTCCCAAAGACTTACAATGCTTCTCTTAGGATTAACCGGTTCCATCGCGACTGGAAAGTCGACGGTCTCCTCTATCCTTTCCTCCCCACCTTACTCCCTTCCTATAATTGACGCAGACATCCTCGCGCGCAAAGTCGTAGAACCTGGGACAGCAGGCTACAATAAAATATGCGCACATTTCCTTCCTACGACTCCAGATCTCCTCCTCTCAGAGTCCGACTATGACACGAAGAAATTCCCAAACGGAGCTCCATTAAATCGGCCAGCCTTAGGGAAACGTGTCTTTGGAGATAGCGAGGAAAGGAAGAAGGACAGACAGGTCTTGAACGAAATCGTACACCCAGCTGTGAGGTGGGAGATGTACAGACAGCTGCTAAGGTGCTATCTAAGGGGTGATTGGGCGGTGGTCCTTGATGTCCCTTTGCTGTTCGAGAGCGGGCTCGACAAGTTATGCGGAATCGTACTCGTCGTTGCTGTACGGGACCCAGCAATACAGATGAAGAGGTTGAGAGAAAGAGATCCACACCTAAGTGCCGAAGACGCAGAGAACAGGGTCCGGAGCCAAGGAGATGTCAGAGACAAGGCGAGGCGAGCTGAGTTCATGGAGAAAGAAGCGGGGAGAGGAGTAGTCGTGTGGAATGACGAAGGCAAAGAAGAATTGCGAACAGAGCTCGAAAAGGTAATGGAAACCGTGAAAGGGAGGAGTCCTAGATGGTGGGCGTGGTTACTGCTTCTCTGTCCACCCCTTGGAGGTTTGCTGGGGGTATGGAGTTACTGGCGAGGAACTGTCATAAGTCGAAGATGGAACGATCAAGAGTTCAAGGAACGTGCGAAGCTTTGAAACATTATGTTGCTGATGGCATATTTTCAATACTCGAACATCTTCCCGAGATTTACTTCAGGATAAACGACCTGCGTACATCGTGAGATTTACATCAAAACACATACCTGGGAACTATACGATCCACTGACCGATCGATCATCAGATCCGGAAAGCAACTGTACGCTACGGGTGACCAAATCGCTTTGTGTAGAGCTTGACACGACACATGTGTTATGCGTCCGCTGGCATCAAGATATCTTGATCAGCTATGTGCTATGAAGGCACTCAGCCCTTCCCTGGCTCGAGTCGATGCGCATCACTGACTGCGTTGCTTTGAAGGCTCCCCAATCGATTGCGCTGGCGGGCTCGAAGCCATATTGCAAGCGCAGGCCGAGGATTATGCATCTACGCATCGGTAGCTGTTGGTTAGGCATATTCTGGCTCAATGGTCGAATTCCAATATCAAATAGAAGATCTTAATGTTTTGCAGCATCAGAAGAGGATTTCAAGCTTTTTTGAGTAAGTTCATCATGAGTTTCCTCGTGACACTCTCCTCGCTTCTGGTGAGGAAGGAGCGATCGGGCATCCATGACCCACTTTAGC
This sequence comes from Glarea lozoyensis ATCC 20868, assembly GCF_000409485.1. NCBI lineage: Eukaryota > Fungi > Ascomycota > Leotiomycetes > Helotiales > Helotiaceae > Glarea > Glarea lozoyensis. The sequence goes on along the minus strand of NW_007360989.1, from coordinate 1,357,378 downwards.
CCAACTTCTGAATTCTTATCTAAGTCAACAAATCCGACTTCTCACTTCGAAATCTTTGAAATCCGGACTCTGTGTTCAAACTTTTGATGATCGATAGTCGAGGTCGTCCAGAAGAACTCCACGAAGTTTATGTATATTACTACCTTTGAACAACTTGTGTTTGAGCCCCAGATGCATTAGAGTGGTGATTCCGAATCAACATCCCGGATACAGCAGGCACTGAAGTGGTCTACTTTCTCTTTTGTCGAATGTCGAATGTCGAATGATGTCTCGTTAGAATGTTCGACATATACCGTTGATCATCCGCCATACCGAAAACCGTGAATGTTCCGGTCACATCGTAAGCATTTCGCCCTCATATGTGAATGAAGCTTACTAGTTCTAGATTTTGGATCACCTGGGACGTGCGATTGTCTTGACATAGCCCACTCCGAGTGATTCACACATACAGTATTGTATGTTTTTGAATCACAGCTATTAGACCATTTTCAAAAATCAATACCATATGGATTGAGCGTGGGCTGTTGTCTGTCCTATAAAGTTACTCTGCCAGCCCTACCAGTTATGTTTCTATCTTGATCAACTCAAGTCGGGTTATGGAGAGCATGTATGTTCGCTCTGACTGTCAGGCAGTTTTGATAAATCACCCATTGACACTTTATAGATCTATCTGGTCGAGACCCAAAATCAAACCAAGGTTCTACCCTTCGTTAAGTCCAAAAGTATCCTACAGTAGACTGGACTCTCGAAATTTTAATACTTATTATCTCCATTAATTATCCTTCTGCGGCGTACGAGGCAGTCAATCGTTTACACCACTATCCAGAAAACATCATCCGTTCCTGTATCCGGATTAAGGCCGCCATCTTGAAACATCTGGCAGCAGCCCTATCCATTATTATTTCGTAAGCAGCCTAGGTGTCAGAGATTATCAACAATCTAACCGGAAAATCAGATATCATATTTTAGTTAAACTATGGGAGTGAAGCATCCTGCCCATGCAGAGTCGATATTAGATTGGGTGTCCGGAATTCAAGTCCACGCACTCGCAAGAGCATCAAAAGCGAAAGCTCTCGCGAAGAAGGAATCAAAACTTATTACACTGCCAGACTCAAATGGATGTAAAAGAGGAGTGAAAGAAACCAACCCAAATTAACCGAAAAGACGGTTGTAGCCAATATGGCTAAGAAGAAGAAGGAGTGTAACCATTCTGGGACCAAGGAAACACCAGAAACGAAGACTTCGGCAACTGAACTGATATCCACCCAAACACGTATTATTAACATAGAGATCTCAGATACCGAAAATGATTCTTCAACATCATCATCTTCCGGCGAGATTATATCTCGAACGACAGAAATTACAGTTATGAAAAAGGCCAATCTTGTACCAGCGAGTAAGCCATGCCAAGCGGAGAAGCAGAACAAGAAAGCCCCAAAACAAAATGAATCGGCCGATCAGCTGACCAAAAAGCTGGAGCTTCTTGCTGAAGAGCGGAAGCTGAAGCCATGCCTCAAGCGAAACGATACATCTAAGGGTAGTGGGTGCAAGGAAGAGACCAAGAAGCTCAATTGCATGGACTCAATTACCAAGGAAAACACGCTAAGAAACAGAGGTGAAGGAGTGAGGCCGGAAAACTCTAAGACTGACCAAACGCAAAGTCACCACAAAACGCAAAGTCCGCAAATTATCTCAACCCACAAAACTTCGATCCATTCACCCCATAACCATCTGCAAAACCAAGCGCACCGATATTATACTTCGCACGTCTACGGTACCGCAGGTAGACCTGGCAACGGAGTTTACCCAAGCACACAATCGCATCATCCCCAAACAACAACATTGCAAATTTCCAGAGTTCGATCCAACGACCTTCCAAACACGTCCAACTCTGCTCGTCCTCGCGCGAAGCTACACGAGCTAGCCACAATGGCGCAGAATCCGGAGTCACAAGTCATACAGCAGGCCAGAGCCGAAGTCATCTTGCGCGAAGATGTTATTGAGACTCCGACCGATCCACGCCCGAATGCTTTCTTCTGCGCAAAAACCGGGGTTTTGCGAGTCTATCACGGCGTTCAATATGGTAATCCATACGCGACAATTCTTCCACATCCTCCTATTCCTATTGGTACCTACCCTCCACATGCTGGTCAGTTCGTTGGACCGAGTCCTGCACAGGTGCATGGTGGCCCTCCGCCAATGCCCACGCCTGTCCCAACTCCTGGTCCGCGACTCTTCAGCCAACCCCAGAATTCTCCTGCGGCAAACAACCGCTATTTTAGTGGCCCAGGCAGTAACAATCAGCGATATTTCACGGGAGGCGGAAGCAACTCTCACTTCCATGCGCCTCAAGCAGGGAACTCGGGTCCGCCACCACCATCACCACCATCAGCCTGGCCAAGTGCGATGGCTCAAGATGCTAACTATATGAATGGGAACAACATGTCTTCAAATAATATGCCTGGTTCGTGGGGTAATGAAGGTCCTTCAAACAATAATGCTTTCAACAACGGCAATTCTGGCTCCGGTTGGAATTCAAATTCAAATGGCAATCAACAAAATTCTGGGCAGCAAAATTGGAACAGTGACAACAATGGGTCAGGTTGGAATCAGAACTCAAATGGCAATACTACCAACTCTGGAAATGACTGGAACTCAGGCCCCGCTAACAATCAACAGACTCCTGGTAATAACCACAATTCTTCTGCTCCAAGCTTCGGTAACGGAAACGGCGGAAACCAGAATCAAAGAAACAACAACTCTTCGGGCAGCTTTCATGGTGGAAACAATTCTCCATGGCAAAACCAAAACACCAACGGCCCTCAAAACAATCAACACAACACTCCACAGCAAGGTTCTTTGGGTCCAACGAACCCTTGGAATTCAAACGGCAGCAATCAAAATTTCAATGACTCTAACAATCATAACAACAATCAATCAGGTAATGAGTGGGGTGGAGACAATAACAATACCGGTGGAGGATGGGGAGAGAACTCTCAACAGCAGAATTTCAACGATTCATCTAACAACAACAACGCTGGAGGAGACTGGGGAAATAACGACAACTCTGGTGGCGGTGGTTGGGGTAATGATGAGTCGAATAACAACAACAATTCTGGAGGCGGAGGATGGAACGATTCATCTGGCAACAATGATAATAACAACTCGGGTGGGGGAGGAGATTGGAGTGGTAACTCTAACCAGCAGAATTCCGGGGGAAATGAGTGGAATAGCAGTGGCAATAACAACTCTGGTGGTAACGACAACCCCGGTGGGAACGAGTGGAATGCTAATGGCAACAACAACTCCAGCGGGAATGACTGGAACAGTAATGACCACAATGCAAACTCTGGTGGACAGAACGTCAACAATAATTCCAACAACAATGGCAATAACAACGCAGGAGGAAGCAATTGGGGTGGCAGTAACCATAACTTTGGCGGCCAGAATTTCAACAAACCAAGTAGTAATCATCCAAACAGCCCTGCGGCAGGTAGTAACTGGAATGGCAACAATCAACCGAACGGAAGCGGTGGCGGCAATGGAGGATCTTGGGGAAATAACCACAACTCAAACAACCAGAACTTCCACAGGTCACTTGGAAATCCTCCACCCAACAGCCCTAACAACAATTTCGGAGGCAATAATAACAACCACCCTGGAGGGGGCGGAGGCAGTCCATGGGGCAACAATCAAAATTCCAATAACAACTTCGGACCCCACAACGTTAATAACCATAATTCCAATCCTCAACAGTCATCCGGTAACAACTGGGGCGGCCTTCCTACACCTGCACCTTGGGGTGATATGTCTGCAGCTCAGAGTTCTGGTAATGACAACAATAACCAGAATTCTGGTGGTGGAGGCTGGGGCAATGACAACGGCAATAACAACTCAGGCGGAGGATGGAATGACAACAACAATAATTCCAAACCTTGGCAGAATGATACGGCCGTCTCTGCTGGTAGTTGGGGTGGTGGTAATGATAATACTGGGCCGACTGGTGGGGCTAGTAATCATGGTGGTTGGTAAGGGAGTTGTTTAGATATTGCTTTTGCTTTAACCTGATGTTCTATTCCGGTCCATTTAGTCTTGCTTGATTTGTAGGGGTGGAGTTGAATTGTAAAAAGTAAGAGATGTTAGGATGAGTAGTTATTTAGCAGCTTTGCGGCGAGTGGAGGTAGCATATATAGATAGCTAAGATGGCTTCGATGATTTTGTTACCTTAAGATTAGAGGAATATATGACAATAATAACCAAATCAGTGACTTTGTCGGTGTGAATGTTCGATCCTTTTTGCGCTGGATTTCTGATATCATTCACTGTTGAGATTTCAGGCGGTTAGGAAAGTTAATGTTGAAGTTGCCATTGTGGATTTGCAACTTTCATATTTTAAAGCCGATTTGTTAATTGTAGAGTAAAGACCTTGAAAACCATCGGGTAACAATACATCGACTTATATTCAATACTACTATTTAATACAGCCCACTACCTCTGCATTCACTTTACAGTCTACCTTTTTCTACCACTTCGACAATGTATATGAAAAAGACTTACCATGTAGTTGTTAGTCACATTTATCGTTTACCGTCAAGTTTTGGACGAAGACAGGGGAGCTATACTGTTATGATCCTTTTTGGCTGAGTACGGATTGATGATCGTCTCTTCTTTGTCACCTCACGTCAACAGCATTGTTAGCAGTTCTCACACATCAACGCACGAGAACATATAGCACACATGTAATTTACACCTTCGTATATTCCAAACTATCTATCTATCAAATATTCCTAACTATCTTTCTCAACTATCTTCTCTAATAATTATTTGCTACTATTTAATATCCTGAATCATGTTATATCCTGTCAACATATTGAAGCTCAATGGCTTGTTATCCAAAATAAAAAGATCTTCTCCCGTCAATTACAGATGTTGAAACTATATCCGAATTATTGGAATGGGAGAAGTGTAAGTGGAGTGGGGGAAGGGGGCGGGAGGTTGTTGAAGCCTGCGAATGAGATTGGTGTGAAACCGGTTTGAAGCCTGGGCCTGAGTTCGAGAATTGATTGGCTGTCGTGGTTGATACAAAGGTCAAACTGTTAAAGAGATCAGATGTTGAACAGAGAAGTACGGTCAGATGAAGTTAAATTGATTGACGTCGTGTTGAATGTGGTCAGGCCGAACAAAATAGGGTTGATGGAGGTAGAGTCGAACATGATATGCTTCAACGGGATTGGATAGTATAGAGCATGAAATCGAAAGAGTAGGATTGGACTGTCGTTGAGCGTGCTAAATCAGATGACTGCAAGTCGGTTGGAGTAAGGCGGAACAGCATACGACCGATGAGCATCGACAGCTATCAGATGGGTCGACTGGCGTTGAATCGAGTAGTATTGGTCCAAGCAAGCCAGCTTATCCCTTGCTTTTGAGGCTAAGTTTCAAAATCTACTCACCCTCAGCAGCAACCACAACGAAATCTGTTGGACTTTCTGTTGAGTCGCGACGTTCAGCCGAGTCGGATTGCGAATCTTCCTTTGACAGTTCATCTTCATCTTTAGGAGGCTCTGTCACTTCATTGGAAGTCTGCGCTACCGTATCTTCCTCTGGCGGTGTCTCTGCATTGTCTGGAAACGCAATGACTTTGGTTTTCGTCTCAGTCGCCGCGTCTCCTGTCTTCTTGTCGTCTTCTGTGACCGGGGTCGCCTTGTCGACGGTCGATTCTGGCGTGCTGGTGTCAGTCGTCGGGTCTTCGGTCTTTGTGTCGGTGGTTGGTTCTTGCTTCTTGGTATCAACAGTTGATTCTTGTGACTTCTTATCGGCCTCCGCTTCGCCTGTTTTAGTGTCGGTAGACGGTTCTTGAGTTTTAGTATCAACTGCGGACTCCTGAGTTTCCGTGCCAGCCGCCGTTTCTGCTACTTTTGTTTCGGACGTCAATTCTTCTGTCTTCGTGCCGTTCGCCGCTTCGCTTGCGTTCGTGTCGGCAGTCGGTTCTTGATTCTTTGCGTCAATTGCTGGTGCTTGCGCCTCCATGTCAACAATCGGGTCTTGTATCTTGGTATTGATCATAAGCTCTCGAGTTTTCGTTTCGACTACCGTCACTTCAGTCTTCACTTCGACAGTCGAACTTTGCGTCTTCGTGTCAGTCGTCGGTTGCTTACTCTTCTGACCTTTGGAGGCATTCTTTCCACAAATCTCACTCTCATCTTCATCATCACCTTCACAGCCCTCATCATCGCCTTGAAATTCCTCACCAACAGGCTCCTTCTTTATCCCATTAAAGTCAGGCTCCCAAAGTCTGATCTCCAATTGCTCGTCTTTACTGTAAACTCTAAAACCGACGACACAAACTGCGTTCCAAGGCTCAATGTCATCATCATCATCAGCCGGCTTTGACTTCGGATCTGTGCCCGGTTTTTCATTGGCGGGTTTGGGAAACAAAGCCGCATAAGCCGCTTCATCATCGCTGTATAGGTCTTCGATTTCAGACACTGGACTGGCACTTGACGCCCCTTCCGAAGCGTCGTCTGAATATTCAGGCGTAGCTGCATAATTCACATGCTGGGTACAGTTCTGTTCATTGGTCATCAGAGTAGCGGAAGCAGTCTTAGTCGTGGTGGCAGAAGTTGTCTCAGTAGTGGTGACGGCAGGAGTGCCTTTTGTGGGTTCAGGTGTGTTAGGAGAATCTTTACTTGAGTCGGAAACTGCAATTTCGGGTTGGTCTGATATTTCCTGAGGAACAAACTCAGCGAGCTTATCGACCTCTGCTGTGAGCTCCTCTGGCGCCATCGTCTGCGATGACTTATCTTCCATCTTGATTTCTTGTAGCTCTTCGGTATTCTCTGTCTGGACACCCACATCTTTAGGCTCAGCGTCCATTTTGGCATTGTAAGCCTCACGAATCTCGTTGCTTTTCTTCCATTGCTTCTTCTTGTTTTTCTTAGCTTGCTTCTTGCTCATCTTTCTTAACAGATGTCTTTTCTCCCAAATTCTCTTGCGCGCTGAATCCCGAAGAGCTCGAGCATCAGCTTTAGCTTGCGCCAGCTGAGCGGATGCTTGATTTTCAAGGTGTGCTGTTACTTTGCTATGAGCTAAATCGTAAGATGCGCCAACTTGAGCTAACTTGTCATTATCGCCCTTGTTTTCGCATTGTTCCTTGATAATCTCTTCCACAGTGAATTGCGATTTCATTCTCTCAGCAACGATCATCACCGAGACCGAATAAGTACCTGCAGAGAGACTTATGAGTTCAGTGGCCACACTCCGAAGCATCAGATAATTCCCGTGGCTTCTGACAATGAAATCTTCCTCGTCGAGAGTATTCACATCGTGAAGACGAAATTGAAGCCTGAAATCATACTGTCCTTCTAAACCAGCAAAGTATCTCTCGTCAAGTTCATTAAGAACGATAACAACTGGTGAGTCCTTCTTCAAAACAATGTGAAACATCTGTTTAAACTCGGATTTCCATGGTACTTCAACACTGACCCATTTTTGACTCAGTCGCCAGTCAGGAGAATCCATGAATAGTCTCGTTCTGTCAAAGTGCTGGTATTTTCGTAGGAAGTCGGGGTATGAGATCCAAAAGACGCTATCGTTTCCAAACTTATGATCTAGCTCTTTCTGTGCGTCCACAGTAAGCTCCTTACTCCCGTCTGACCAAGCACCATGCCAGTTACCCGTATTTCCCTTCCCCCAAGGGTTCCGAAGCTTGAGGAGGCGCTCCCCCGTGGACAATTCGCGAGCATCCATGATAACATAAGCGTGGCCTTCTGTTATTCCGTCTCTGGAGCCGTAACCGCCATCAAATAAGCCTGTGGAACATCCGAACAGAAACTCTTTGTTGACCTTCATAAGCTCATTAGTCCAAAAGTCGTCAATATCCAAGATATCGGAGGAGAGAAATTCGGTCGTGACGCCCCCTGTTAGATCTTCAGATCCCTCTCCGCTCCAGCCTCCTTTCAAAGAACCATAATCGCCATGAGATTTTGCGTAGGCTTTCTCTAACAACGGCAGCCATGTTTCGTTTTTGTCAAGACAACGCGCGAAGGCAAGAGCTTGCGAGCCAGTTTGGTACGTCTTCCGATATTCTGCTTCAATATCGTCTACCTCGGACCGCTCAAGTAGGGTTCGCTCAGCTGAGAGGGAATCCCAATCTGGAGACTTTAGATACAGCTTATCATCTATGATGGAGACAATCCACTCGCCATCACGGAAAAACACAAAGCCGTATATGCCGACTTTCGTGTCGTACTCGACACATAACCTTTGAATGCCATTTTCCATGCTTGCTAAAGCCGTCAGGCTGGCCATTAACCAGCAATCCCCTACACGGCCTTGCCTGACGTCCGAGGGAAGAACATTTTTCAAAAAAGTTGGCTCTTCAAAAATTTCATGCACGCGTTTCACCGCCTTAGGAGCTGTGGAACTCGAGGATTTGATATCGAACGGCTTTTTCACCAGACCATTCAGAAAATCAGCCTTTTTATATCTGAGATCCCAGTCTATATCGAACTCTGCATCCCGATACCGCGTGTTGACTCTTTTGGACTCTTTGATAAGCTTCCTCACCCTTGACCTGCATTCCTCGGCGGCGAGCTCGAAGCCTTCAGAAACCAAGATGTTACTTTTGTCTACTGTTGTTGAGGGCTTCACTTTCGCCGAGTTCGCAGCCTTTGGCGGAAGTATTGTCATCACTTTGCTAAAACTCGGCGCAGCGAATGAGGTCCATATGTTGGTTACAATTTCTTGTGGAACCTTTTTCTTCTTTGACTTCGGTTCTTGTTCATTTTGAGACGCTGAGGGTCGTAGTTGTCTGCCACGTCGTCCATCATTGAACCCGCTCGAATCATTCTTGGGAAGTGACATTGTACCGACTATTGTGGTAAGTCTTTCTAAAAGAATGATTAGATGCCTTGTGGTAACGGCTGGAGCGTGGGAAAATAGTCCCTACCTCAGATAAATGCAATTTCCTAGCTGTGCGACAAGTCGCGATATTATGAATTGATCTCGTACTACCGCAGCCTTGCGAAATTTTATGGTTGTGGGAGACCGATGTTACTGGCTCATGCTCACCGAGGATGTAGGCAGAAGTAATGATGGGTAGCATCGGTGTGCTACTTATAAGAGGTCTCCACCCCTGTTATCGCAGTGAATTAGGTAGTATTTTTCCAAGATAGGTATTCCTAGTGAATGGCAGGATAGCGGAGCCGCAAAGAAAGAGGTTGTGTTGTTCAGCCATCGTGACGCCTTGCCAACCCAACCGTAACCTTACACAACTTTGCCTGGGTCGTTAGCCTTACTGGCCGCAGAAGCCATCCGCTTCAATCTCTGCTCGCCGTTTCAGACATGTACATAATTTCCAGGCTGGCTCTCAGCCGCCAAAAGTCGTTGCTTGCCACTCGTGTTCACAGGGTCCTGAGCATGTTTTGGTCCTTGGCAGCTGCATGCTTTGGGCAACGCAAATAACCTTAACTCACTCGGATGGGCGGCGGGGAAATTCATACAAACATCGTTTAGGGGAGAGAGGATGTGTTTAAACAGTTAATGGGAAGATGAAGGATAAAACGACTTAGACAGTTGACGGGTTGATTTTATTGACCATCACAAAATAAATTACGGGTCAGCATGGTGCATGTCAGCTGACGAAAAGAAGTGGCTGATGTCAGCCAGCTGCCGATGTTTCCCCGCTGACCTAGCCTAGCTACAGCCACGTACTCCACCAACCTGGAATCTGTTTCTCTCACCATGCACAAGTATTCAATAATACATCCTTCTACGCCCATCCCATGTCTTCCCAAGCGCGAGATTTAGATCAACAGAGTGGAAGAGCGAGAGCCGAAAAGCGGAAACCTGTACGACGTGACCTGGAAAAGAGACGCCAACAAAACGTTCAAGCACAACGAAAGTACAGTTAGTGCACACTTTCCAACCACTTGGCTGATTGCATGTGAACAATCATACCATGAATGAATGAAAACGTTTCCGGATGCCTTGTGTTGACGTCCACCTAGGAGAAAAGCTTCGTGAGCGCCTCCAGCGTCTTGAAGCACTTGCAGCATCCACACAGAGCCGTGTCGCTGAAACACCTGCGGCTGTAAGCACAAGCTCACCGAATGTTATTGCCACGAGATGCTCGATCGATAAGAACCGCGATCAACTTATTGAGCCCACCGTCCAGCCTTGCCATGTATCAGATGTCTCAATCGCCAGCTCATCAGTTGCGACTCCAGAAGCGGATCTCCCTTCGCACTCAGATGTAACCCCATCAGAGCTAAGTGACTGGGATTCTACCACTCATTTTGATCCCACTCTTCTCATCCGTGAGAAACATGACGATGAAAACTGCTCAGAATGGACGACTACCATCAACTGCGGTTGCTCTAGCGCTCATGTTCAGGTTGGTTCTCCAAGCCCAGCCCACTTTGAACGCGGCCAAATCAGAATAATCAATATGGGCCGGAGGCCCGAGACCCCCAATCCGTACGTCAACAATCTTCGTATTGAAACAATATGTATTCTAGCCGCGATGCAATCTCTTGGGATGTACATTGGCATCACAGAAGAGGTAGCTTGTAACGAAGACTCTTCACCTTTCTTCCGAGCCAGTGCAGCTTCATCTGATTACGTGTCTCGAGCAAACACGATTTCCTCTGTCCAGAAATTGTTCAAGACACTGAAACCAAATCTACGCCCGAATATCGAACAGATTACTGTTCAACACGCCGCTTGTATAGACATCCTACCGTTTCCGACTCTTCGGAAGAATTTGATCATGAATCAAGCCAATTTTGACGAAGAACAATTTTTCGAAGATCTGCTCACTGGGCTGAAGTGTTGGGGTGGAGCAGGTATCGGGAAACGGGATCGGGATGCTTCCACTGGATCTGTATCTACGGGCACACCGTGGGATGTTCGTAGTTGGGAGGCCAATTTGTGGTTTTTGAAGAAATACTGGGATTTTTTGGGTGGTGAGGAAGGAGAACTTGTGCAACAGAGTGAGTGGTGGCGAAGCATCAGAGGCGAGGATGACTTGGTATGATAAAATGGTCTCCTGAATTTCAAGGGATAGCACAAAGCGGCGTTTGTTTTTGTCCGGGGTTGGGTCTGGTGTGTTTTTCGTTGAAATCTGTAAGTAATGTGCTGGTATAGACTCTGAGGGCGCTGGGATTGACTTTTGATTGCCTGGATGGGAAGAAAGATACCCAAAATATGAACTGTATTCAATGTTTAGTTGTTGCATCTCACATCATAAAACATAATATCCGCCTCGGGCGACTACCAAAAAGAATTGAACCAATGTCTATTCTAACACACGTTTATCTGGTCAATTAATCAAAAAAGTTACTAAGTAAATCATCAAAAGACCATAACAAAGAGCTGGACCCGTCACGATTCCACGATGATCGCCCACTAAATCGGCCCGTTCCGAGAAACGTAGCGCGTTAAAGGACCCACCAGCAAGGTCTCTTGACTTTCTCTCGCTTGTGGAGAGTATGACTTTTATATATTGATGTCCATTCATTCACTTGATCAGAATACTCTTATAGAACGACTAAAACATACTAAAGAGCTATAACTTTATCTTACAATTGCACACCTTTGTCACCGCTGAGCAAAGGGACCCACAACGGGTTTTCCGTCACGCAGGAGATGATAATGTACAGACTATCTCATTTGTTGTGGTTAACACTTTGACTTGGTTACGCTGTCCATGAAGCTTTTCTCTAATGCTAAGTAAATTATTTTCTGGAAACCAAATTTGTCAAATCAGCTTGCCATGTAGATCACCTCTTTTGTTGTTCTTCGACTAACGAGTTTTGAGTCGTATTAGAGGATGAAAGTAGGAATCTCGGCGTGGCAATCACCAATTCTGTAATAGAGTTTATTAAAATGTCAGTTTCGGTGCATGGAGTAATCAAGCCAGCTCGCTTAGCTAGGTTGACATCTTCCATTTAGGCTTTTGATCTGCACAGATTGGCCTGTTCGAGCGCAGCGTGTGACGAATGAATGTGTTTTCCGGTGATATAATCGCGTGCTTTAGTGATGTAGGCAAACCTTTGAGAAATACACCTTGAAATAGATTGCAGTCGCAGTGCTAGGAAACTGCTACAGTACTGCAGCCTTCGATTGATAGGACTGTGAATGCGGTCACTTTGTGGAGAAAGAAGTAAAGAAGCTGAAATTGTTGATAAGAAAAAAACGAGTACATCGTTGTGTGATGATCTTTGAAGAATAGCAGAAGTCGCGACAAACACCAAGGAGAGTGGTGCGTGCACAGGCCACGGGAGATGAAACAGGCTTAGCCTCCTTCGACCTCCTGAGCACGTGCTCGCTTAACGGAGGTCTTTCCGTTTCATCGACTTCCATTTTGCTTCTTCGGTTCTCATCATCTAAACATCCTCATTACCTCGGCTTCAGAAATACTCAAATACTTAGCCCGACCAATTCGGCAGTCATCTGTTTCACAATGTTCCTCGTTCCTGAGGTTGTTTCGAACCTTTTGCGTGAACAGATCATCTAGTACCCCACGATGCTTTGCGACTGGGTGTACCCTTGGCACGTTCGTTTATTGGCGTTGCTTCACCATTACTTAACGTCTCATCTTTTCTCCAATCGCAACCATCATTTTTGTCGTATAGCAGTATTTCTAGGAAATTGATTACTTTTGCACCCATCTGATCTTGCAGTTCCTGTCTTCTGTGGAAAAGTTTCCATAGTATTCCCGGATTCTGTCAGAAGCTTTATGCCTACCACATACGATTGGCCTATTTCCGTCCTTATTTGAGGTCATTGGCATGGATCTTGTTGTCACACTCCAGCTGTGCGGTTTTAACTTGGCTTTAGACAATGTCTATATATTGAACATATCGTCCTGCTCTAGGAATGTACTTGACTCTCATTCACACATCATCTCTTTCTATACTGATAAAGCCAGCTCATAATAAGAGGATTGCTTTCAGTTACTTGTACCAACTACCATATACAACAATCATGCCTCCATTTCTTACACTCTTTGTCCTGTCACTATCACTTGTCAGCGCAAGCCCAGTCGCTGTCCCTCGTGCCGCGGGAGACACTCGAAATGATCTAACGAATGCTTCTGGATGCAAAGCGATGACGGTCATTTTCGCGAGAGGCACGACAGAAACAGGAAATGTCGGAACACTGACTGGCCCTCCATTCTTCAACGCTCTTGACTCAGCGATGGGAGCAGGACAAGTCGCGGTTCAAGGAGTTGAATATCCAGCAGACATCCCGGGATTCCTGGCAGGCGGTGATAAGACGGGAAGTGCAAAGATGGCCCAATTGGTTACGCAGACGTTGGCAAAGTGTCCAGATACAAAGATTGTGATGAGTGGTTACAGCCAAGGAGGTAAGTTATAAAAAAAACTTGGAAACACTCTGGATATTAACTATTTGGTAGGTCAACTTGTACATAATGCGGCTGATATGCTTGGTGCTAGCGCTTCAAAAGTTAGCGCAGCGATTATCTTTGGAGATCCAGACAATGGAAAAGCTGTCGGAAGCGTTGGGGCTGCAAAGACAAAGGTCTTCTGTAATGCGACCGACAATATTTGCCAGGGTGGGGCTACGATTCTTGCAGCACACTTGGTTGTAAGTCATCTTAATCCAGCTGTTAAAGACCCATCAATTGACACGTTTTAGTATTCTAGAGATGCGGGAGATGCCGCAGCTTTCGCAAAGACTGCAACCGGTTTGTAGGAATAGAACGCCTCATCAGCCTAGCTAGACGCTGAAGCCTGATACCCCTGGAGGGTCGTTGTCGATTAATGCCATCAAAAGGTGTGAATTTCCTTGAAGAAGTGAGCGTCGGAAGTCTCTTCATTCACAATAGTGGTTCGGGGAAATTCAAAGTTTTGCTCAGCCTGTTTTCGTAAAGGCATTTATGCTGTAATGATTTATAGAATGTCATTTGGGGGAGTTTCCAACTGTATTTATATGGGATTTTTGATGAAAACGAAACTATCACTCTCAGGACTATATGTGCGTAACCGTAGGAAAGGATACGTTGAGCGGGAGCGAGGTTACATGCACATCTTCAAGACACCCCAGGGTCTATTAAAGCTGGTTGGTGTGGGTCTGTCTGAGAAGAGCAGATCTAGAAAGTAACGAGAGCTCCTGGGTACGCCTGTCACTGTCTCTAGGTGTAATGAGAATTTTTGCACTGTATGTCATCAAACTCTTTCATGCATGGAGAATAGAAAAGAAATAACAAAGTTGGTATTGTGTCAGCTGTCATGACATAAATTGGGTTGCATGCCTTGGTATTCTCGAATAATAGCAGCTAAAAATAGTGAGAAAGAATCTCAGCCGAATCGTCCAGGTAAGCCCGGAGCCAAGAAGTATGAAAGCTGGAAACTATAAATGTAGAGTATCTCCAATTTCAACCTATTGAGAGAGTATTCATGCTTCCACCACGATGTCACTTGAGCTGACTAATTCTGTTATGAAATAGTTGACTTCTGGTTTGCATGGGATCTAAGTTTTGTTAAACAACTGAGACCCGAACTTTTCTGGTAAGTTTTAGGTATTGCTTACCTTAAGATAGATATTTCTCTGAGCATAGAAATCTATGCCCGCAGAGATGAACTGGATGAAGTCATTCGGTCCGGCACCAGTGAACTGCACGCCCAAAGAGATGGCTGTCCCCCACAAAACCCGATGGCTATTGGGCACCGCTTCCCTCACGAATTGCAGATTTCCAGACAGAGAGAGTCCATTATAATTTGCGATCTTGGTCTCGCCGCCATATACGTGGAAGTTGGTGATCTTAGCACCTGAGCCAGTAGAGAATCGTACCATAGCAGACTCGGCCCTCAATCGCGTACCGTCAACAATAACTGGTGTGGGAATCACAAAATGAACCCATCCAAATTTGCTCTCGGCGGAGGGGCGGACTGTCGTAAAGAAACCCTGGCGGAAGGCGGTCCAAGATGAGAATTCGAGTTCTACACCGAGGCCGTGTGTCCATGCTGCCTGTTTTATCGCCATGATTATGAGGTGGATCACGACTTGATTGTTCAATTGGCTGTATTTTTCGTGAAATACCTGGGGTTCTGGGATTTGGTGGCAACAGTCAAAATGTTAAAGTTGTCTGAAAGTTAAGAAAGAAACACAATATTGAGAGCGGGAAATGATCGCTTTATAGAAGAATGGGTAGCCACAGCCATAAACTGAAGATTGAAGTATTGCACGACGATCACAGAATATAAGTTCAGCTGGAAAAGCGTTTCTTTTGACTCGTATTTGATATCTGTTATTGGAAAAACCGGCAGAATAGTCCCAGTCACGTCAGCCCTATTAGAATTTGTGACAACACGAATTCAAAATGCGCAAAGAGAGTCCAATAGACGAGGTCTACTTAAAGCCATAAAAGCCATATATTCAAGCGATGGAGAAACCCGCTGCGACTCGAGTCACTCGGCTAAGACTTGCATTATGCATCTGTCAGCTGTGTGGGGTTTAGTAAAGGAAAGCCATACAAGTGGTGCAATTCCGAAGAACATAATGGGACCTAATGAATTATGGCTGGATGGTATGATGTGATATGAACATGTGTTAACATACGTTTGCAAATTATGAAGTTATCATGTGCTCGAGCCTAGGTGGCGGCGCCACAGCCAAAAGGGGGAGATGTAGCTTGTACGACCAGTGCTCCAGTATCAGAAAGTCATAGGTAATTATAATGCATACATCGATTTATACACTTTGCAGATCTTTGGCTGTTACGTTGTGTGCTCGATTGCGTGTTTTTGATATGGTAAATAGTGCCTATATTTAGGCTAATTATATATTCAGTGTCTGCCCTTAACGACTCATTACTTTGTTTAAGTGTTGTATCTTTTGGTTGCTCTTAGTAGTACATACCATCGTGTTCGAGGGTTGTAATATAGTTATTACAACCTCACCGTTGAGGGAAGATGACCTACAATTTAAGGTCGAGGAATCAGAATCGGACAGCCGAATCTATTAGAAAATGAACCCCTCACTTTTACTATCTATAAAGTTTAAGGTTTCTTTTTAAACTTAAAATAAGCGTCTATTCTATAATTAGCTATATGTTATTTTCTTAGTATTTTTTTAGTTTAATAAATTCCTGTCTCTCGACCTATATACCTCACAATAAATATACTTCTAGACTGCATTCACTAAGTACATCCTAGCGCTTGATTTTAACACTGGGAGCACCCTAAAAAAGTTGATACATGATGCTGCTTTATGCTTGCGGCACGTGAAAGCATCGCTTTTAAAATGGCAAGGGGCTGAGGCTGAGAAAAAGCAACCTCACGGCGCGAGTTGTCACGAACCTCAACATAATCGTATAATCGTATTGCGGCCGGAACTTCACAACGAGACAGAGGCCGTCAAATTAGGCCATACGTTGTGAAGCTACGCAGCAAATGAAATACGCAAATGTAGCGATGACCCGTCACCGCTTGCCATGGACCCTCTCACAGCGTTCTCTCTCGCTGGGACTGTCATCCAATTTGTGGATTTCGGAACCAAATTGATCTTGGGAGCCCGGGATCTTTATAAATCTACGTCTGGATCGCTATCAGTAAATGAAGAACTGGAGCTCGTTATTTCAGACCTTCGAGATGTCCTCTTCAAGATTGAACCCCCAACTCTAAGAATTTATGACTTTTCTTGCACTCCCGTCTCCAAGGAGCAAGATTTTGAGGAAGGCTTCATACCAGTGCTGGATAGTGCCAGAGCTTTAACCTTGGAACTTCTACGGAGGCTTGAAAGCTTGAAAATCAATGAGAATCTCAGAGGCCCTCACCGAGCATGGAGCAGTCTTTTCCAAGCAGTGAAAAGTGCGTGGAATCAAGATGAATTGCAGGGCATGAATACCAAGTTGAGGGCATTGAAGGATACTCTGGACCAGAGGGTTCTGTATTCGTTAAGGTGAAGCATTTCATTGTGAGCCGGGGGTTCATTCTAACCTTTCTAGGCAAAATTTCGATCTATTCTCACTCAAAGTGACAGAAAGATTTGACAATCTCGATCGACAGACGCAGTATATCATCTCTGCTTTAGCTGCAAACAGTAGTTCTGCAGCAAACCGGCCCTCTAGTCTTGAGGAGACTTCCACATTAACCAAGTTACTTTGCCGACTCGAGATTAATAATAATCAAGAACATCGCCGAACCCGTGAGATCATTGCTAGCATTGGTAATCGACAGATCGTGCCAAATGTTGAAGTCCAGGCAATTCCATACGATGAGGAAGTCAAGACCCGCAAATTAGTCGGCAACAAGATACTTGAAGATTTGCATTTTGCTACAATGACGCAGCGTTTCGAGGAAGTTGCAGAGGCTTATCAAAAGACCTTCGATTGGATATTTGACAAGACCACAGACGAGCAACTGCCGTGGTCTAACTTTTCAGAGTGGCTCCAGCATGGAGAAAGCGTATACTGGGTGAAGGGGAAAGCAGGATCTGGGAAATCGACTCTAATGAAGTTTATATATGAAGATCCCAGAACTCGTCACCTATTGAGCGAATGGTCCTCTGAGACTCCGCTCTACATTGGCTCCTTCTTCTTCTGGGTTGCCGGGACTCGGGAGCAGAAGTCACAACAAGGCCTACTACGTGCGCTTTTATTTGAAGTTCTCAACCAGCAACCGGACTTGATACCTGTTGTATTGCCTTCGTTATGGTGTCGGACCTACACTAGTGTAGTGTCTGACAAAGCTGGCTTTGTGAATGAGTCCTGGAGTTTACGATCACTCAAGGATTCTTTCAGGATTCTGGTCAATCAGGAGATCGTACCTCTAAAGTTGTGCCTGTTCATCGACGGCCTTGACGAGTTCGATGGAGATCATGAGGAAGTCTCTGAGCTTTTCAAAGGCATCACGTCCACGAATGTCAAGGTGTGTGTTTCGAGCCGGCCATGGGTTGTCTTTGAGGAATGCTTTCGAGATTTTCCATGTTTGAAATTGCAAGATCTCTCACGACCAGACATAGAACTGTACGTTCAACAAGTTCTGGCCGGTAATAGCGCATTCCAAAGATTGGCCGCCCGTGATCCTGTGTCGACTATGGAGTTTATACAGGAAATCGTTGAAAAGGCTGACGGCGTATTTCTATGGGTAGTCCTTGTCGCCAGATCTCTGCTGCATGGGATCCGAAATCGCGACTCAATGCCGGACTTGCAATCACGACTACGTCGTGTGCCACGCGAGCTAGAGCCTCTGTATGACCATCTTCTTGACATGATTGAACCCGAATATCTCCCGTGGGCGTCGAAGGCTTTTCAGGTTTTAAGAAGAGCACAACAGCTTTCCATTGAAGGCGATGTTTTCACCTTCACGGACCAGGCTAAACGCGTCGGCGAGGAAAAAGAGAAGGCAGTTGAAGGAACAGTAACTGAAGACAGTGAGCACTCGTGGACGCTTTCCATCCTAGGTTTGTGTTTGGCGATGAACGACGATCTAGATCTCGTAATAATTCAAGCTTGGACGCCGTCACTTATCTCATCTCATTGCGATGATACCGAGTTTCAGCTGACTGCTAGGTGTGCTGGGTTGGTAGAGGTGTGGCATGCGAGGTCTCCGGGTCCTCATTCTAAGATACACTTTCTCCACCGAACGGCTCACGATTACCTTTTGCAGCCCTCCGTTTGGGAAAACCTTCTCTCGTATGCCTCTCCTTCTACATTCAACCCGGACGTCTTTGTTGTTCGGTCTTACGTTCTCCAGCTGGGTCTAAATCAAATTCATCAAGATCAATCCAGATCGTGGGAATGGGACATCTCACTTGGTGCCATCATCCATGCTCATGAAGCTGAAAAGGCGATTCTCCAAGTGCCAGCAGAAGTGCTGGAGTATTTAGATCGAATGATGCCAAGCAAGAAGCCTGCGTGGATGGTGGGAAAGACACCCTGGAACCGAGGATGGACCCAAGTACAGAAACTGCCAGAAGCCAAATCCTTTTTGCCGATTGCTGCCATGTTCGGGTTGACAAGTTACCTGAGTAGCAAACCAGTGCAGACCAGAAACAGCTCACCTGGAGATAAGACATCCCTCCTGCATTACGCTATTCCGAGGGACTGGTCTCGCCGGCATATTACGGTGCCGCAATACACAACCGTTGAGCTACTTCTCAACTCAGGCAACGACCCAAATTTAGTGTACGATCTGAAAAGCCCTTGGCAGCAAGCCTTGTCGTATGCAAGAGGTCAGCTAATCCGTGACGATGCGTGGCCTGAGCAGGCTGAAGTGCTCAGAATCCTGGCATGTATGCTAAATGGTGGAGCAAATCCACAGGTCAACATCCAGGTTGATGGCCATTTGTACTCAGTACAACGTCTGATATATGATATTAAAGAACATATGTGTATGTCACTGGGTGACGACATTCCCCCAGAGGTCATGCAGCTTTCCAGGGCGCTGGAAACCACGTCAGCATTGAGTTTGACTGGATCATCGAAAGCAAAGTACCGTGATGACTTGAAGCAATCAAAGAGGAAGCAACTGACCTCTTGGATGAAAGGATTTAGATCATGATATACTCTGTTACTCTCACATCTTGTGCTTTCTAGGTATTATTGCAAACACGTAAGTAGCGTCTCCGATACGATATACATAACTTTCCTTTATCCATCGGTAGAAATTTAGGAATAATGTGATTATGTCGAAAGGTGTTAACATTCGGTTGCCTCCTGCAATGGAAAGAATAGTGCTACTGACACAAAGATGACCGGCTATCAGTTCTTCTACCTTTTATCCATAATCCGTAGACCGTGTTAAGGACTATACCACTCTTTTAGGGGACAAGCTCTAATGCAAGCAAAGATTATAAGCTTTAGCGAAAACCTAAACTCGATCTTTATAAGTTGGTTGCCAGCTGTTTTTACGTATTTCTAGTTTTGTTTACATGTGTACCCTCGGTGCAACTTTAACTTGCCAAATTTCGAGGCACATCCAGTCGAAGTAGCTGTGTTATGTTAACTGTATGATTCTTAAAATTGTGTGGGGGACCAGGTGGGATGATATATATGCGTCAACCCCTGTATAGAACTTGTACGCCGTACAAAATTTCCTGCAGGAGTTCGAAAATGAGGTACTTCCCGTCCTTTTGCCATATTCTACTTGAGGGCCTCATGTCGACCCCTGCTCGAAACTTGTACGGCGTACAACTTTTGCTGCAGGGGTTGGAAGATAAAGTATAGTCTGTGACTAGCACTTCCTTTTGCCGTGCACTTTACTTACTTAGGACGTAGAGTATCTTGTCTACCCCTGTAAGAAAATTGTACGCCGATTTTTTTTTGGGATAAGACTTCGACGGTAAAAGCCTTCGGCACACCCAATAATTAGATCGGTAGTACCTAGGTACTTCCTCGGTGGTTTATGACTCCCTCTACTTGGTTTGACTAGCATATATCAAATTATGTATAAGGAAGTTTTGGGCCATATATTTTATACCTCCAGCTACCTACGACGAACTAGTAGTAACGTGTTTAGTTCGAAATTTGTTAGTGCCGTAGCTTTACAATTAACCGAGTGACGATCAGATGGCGGATTGGTGTGTGAAAATGAGATGTATTGACCTTTGTAAGGAAGTTGTACGCCGTACAACTTCTTGAAGGGGGGTGTTCGACGCTGGCCAGTTATGTGACAGTTCTGGACTGTAAAATACGAATCGGTTTTTCTTTTTCATTACCTCGATATTTTCTAGAAGAGTGCCTTAGCTCTGGGCGAGATTTGTACGCCGCATACTTTTTTTCGCAAGGGAGTCAGGGACGATTCGGACGAATCAGCGGTAGCGTGACAGTGTTGAACAAAGTAAAATATACCTTGCGATAAAACAATGTCTCTCTCCTTCCTCATATACAAAATGTCAGTTTCTTGGATCTCAGATGAATCCTTTCCTAATACGATTGGTTGAATCGATTAGAATTTATGATTGAAAACACACGGGCGGTCTGGAATCAAAGCTCTCTCACCGCCCTCATTATTCTGCCACGAAGCTATCACAACAATCAATCACTTCATCTCTCACAGCCTTCTCCAATTCGCAACCATAACCCACACCCGCCGTCAAGATGTCGACCATAACAACCACCGCCCTCCAAACCTCCTACCCACCCCACCTCCCCAACTCCTTCAATGGCAACCAACCTAAAACAATCCGCCTCTACCCCCTCTCAAACTACACCTTCGGCACCAAAGAAACGCAACCAGAAGAAGACCCCTCAGTCATGGCGCGCCTCAAACGTCTCGAAGAACACTACATAAACCACGGCATGCGCCGCACCTGCGAAGGTATCCTCGTCTGCCACGAACACAATCATCCTCACATCCTCATGCTGCAGATCGCGAATGCGTTTTTCAAGCTCCCTGGTGACTATCTCAAGCCCGAGGACGAAGAGATTTCGGGGTTCAAGGAGAGGTTGAATGAGCGGCTTGCGCCTGTGGGCAGTCAGTTTAGTGGGGAGGGCGTGAATGAGGAGTGGGAGATTGGGGATACGCTTGCGCAGTGGTGGAGACCTAATTTTGAGACGTTCATGTATCCGTTTATTCCGGCGCATGTGACAAGGCCGAAGGAGTGTAAGAAGTTGTATTTTATTCAGTTGCCTAGGCAGAGTAAGTTCTTTTCTCCCTCTCAGATATGGCGCAAACTAATGTGTTGGTGTAGAGGTTCTGTCTGTTCCAAAGAACATGAAATTATTAGCGGTTCCACTTTTCGAGCTTTACGATAATACGGCGAGATATGGACCGCAGCTAAGTGCGATCCCGCATTTGTTGTCGAGATACAATTTTGAGTTTGTGGATGAGCAGGGTCATCCTGTGGCTGTGACTCCGGGTGGTGGACCGAATGCGGATGGATGGACACCAAAGACTCTTGTGCTTGCAGGTGGAGATGAGGAGATGAAGGAGGGTGATGTTAAGGAGGAGAATGGTGTTTGATGATGAAAATGAGGCAGAAATGTTGCATGAGAGATAGCGAAATCGCAATAAACTGGCGTTTGGGCGGGATGGGTATGGCGAAAAGTTACATACGGCTACGGTCTTATGTGGTCAGCAATTTGTGGCATAGAAGGCGTCGTCAGACATGTCAGAGATATAAGTGTTCATTTTATACGCATGCTAATTCTGATATGGCCCGCATGGTCTAATAGCATAGTGGCATACTAGCATATAAAATACTAGCATCGACCTTCAAGAATGGTTTTCATCTCGAGCAATATCCGTGCGTATATGAGCAAGGACCGTCCCCGAATTACGTCCATCCATAGATACAGCCGCTTCATGGATTCCTTTAATACTTCTCTCCCTGGATGGTAGCAACTAACTTCCTCGAATGTTTACTATTCCTAAACTCCAACAGCCAGATCCCTTGCCATGTGCCGGTCGCTAGTTTTCCGTCTTTAATAGGTATCGTGACACTTGCGCCCACTAGTGCGCTTTTAACGTGTGCCTGCTTATCGTCAGCCGTGTTTTGCGAAAATAACTCCCCTCCAGATATATGTCCACTGAGAAAATGGATTGTGCTAGGGAGCAAAGAAGTAGAGCACACTCACAGGCATATCATCACTCCCCTCCGCATCATGTCTATACAACCCCTTCCTTCCCTTATCCTCCGGCACAATCCTATCCAACGCATCCCCCATATCCGCCCGTACGTCCTCATCCCAATTCTCATTCAACGACAGCGCGCACGACGTATGCTGGATAAACAGGTTCAGCAACCCGACTTTGTAGTCTTTGATCGCGGGGACCTGGTCGGTTATGGTGGAGGTGATGAGGTAGCAGCCCCGGCTGCGCGAGGGCAGCGTGAGGGTTGTTTGCGCCCAGGACATGGTTGCTGGATGGCAGGTAAAGGGTGGTGCGGGTGAGGGTGAGGTGGGTGAGGTGGGGAGGTAGGAGGAGGGGATGAGGAAGGAGAGGGGGTAGGTCCAGAGGTGGTGGAAGAGGGAGGGGAAGAATGCTATTAGGAGGCCGAGGGTTAGGAGGACTGTTGTGCGTAGAGAGATGGTGCTTGTGCTGGTTGTTGTTGATGGCATTAATTTTTTGGGGATGAGGTTGTGGTGGTTGAGATGGTGGGGAAGAGGGACGTCATGGTTTTGGCAGGGGTGAGATGTATATTTTGACGACGCGTGTGTATATTGTACGGATATAGATCTGTTATAATACATTTAGCTGCCATTTTACCAATACTTTTTGCTTTTTATTAAAGTCAGTGTTTTGAACAATGTTTACTTCAACCCTGAATCCTCATATTTGGGTAGGGTCAAATTGATGTGTTGGTTGAAGGGGTCGTAGTAGTAGTACCTTCGTTCTTAAACCCAATTGCCTCATCCCACTATCGATTCCCATATTCCAATTTCCCATACGTACGCTCTCCGAATAGACGCGGACAAACTCGAGTGATGCATCCACCCAATTCAGCCCTTTTTGATGTGCGACTCAGCATCCTCTCCAATCATTCCCCGCCCCCATCTCACAAGGCACAATTCACCAGCCACACTTTGCAAAACGATCCCCGAGACGTTTCCTTGGCTACCTTATGGAGAGATGACTATCCGATCGGGTCAATTGTGATTGGCTAGATCTGCTCCACGAGCCACGTGTGGAGATCGCGGGAACATGATGCGCCCCGCACATCTCGGCCGTAAGCTATTTGGTCGCTTATCGGTAACGCCCGTAGAACCAACCAAAAGGGCAATGTCCTTTGACTTTGGAGTCACCTCAAACATTCACCTTCCCTTCTTGCTACATAAAGCATACGATGCTTCCTTCCCTCAGAAATCTCAACAAACCTAAAAACATCACAACAATCATCACTGCCTCATCTGCCAGATTGACATACCTTCCCAAGTCAACCAACAGATACATCTCTGCTAATCGGTACATTGTTTTTCTCGTATAATCTTGCAAAACACTCAACTTACAATCCCCGAGAATGAAATTCCCGACCGTCGACGAGTTTAAAGCTGAAGCAAATCTCCGCAACAACGCCAGAAACGAAGCTGTCAAAGAAGTATCAGCTGCTGGACTCACCACATCTCAACGAAAAGACATCTGGCAAGACAAGAAAGCCGCTCTCAAAGAAGACGTTAAAGCCCTCCGCGAATCCAACATGGCGAAATCCAAAACTCCTACTCAAGGTACCCCAATCAAGAAAGCTCTCATCGCCTCATATGGAGACGAGTCGCACGTGACCATCGTCGACGATGTCCTTCCACCACCAGCAAAAGAAGAAGTTCAAGTCAAAGTTCTCTACTCCGGATTTTCTGGTTCAGATATCAACATGCGTCTCGGCCAATACCCATTCCAGCGTCCTGCACCATTAACACCAGGATACTGCTGTGTCGGACCAGTCATCGCTCTCGGACCAGGTGCTCAGAAATTCAAGATCGGAGACATGGTCTGCTGTCTTTCCGTTTACGATACCCAAGCAACCCTCGCCAACCTTCCAGAAAAATACACCGTCATCGTCCCAGAAGGCATCGATATCAAAGCTGCCTGTGCTCTCATCCTCGACTGGAATACTGCCCACGGTATGGTTTACGACACCGCACACGTCAAGGCCGGTCAAAAGGTCTTCGTCCACGGCATGTCTGGCGCTGTCGGCTGGGCTATTTCCGTTCTCTCTGCTCACGAAGGTGCTGAAGTCTATGGTACCGCCGGTCCAAGAAACCACGATGCTGTTCGCCAAGGTCTTCCAGGCGCTACTCCATTCGACTACTCCAACAAAGACTGGATCGCCGCCATGAAGAAGATCGGAGGTGTCAATGCCGTTTTCGACCCCATCGGATTCGAGTCTTGGGACGAATCGTACAGCATCCTCGCTCCTAAAAATTCCATGCTCGTTGGATACGGCGGTAACATGTCAAACTTCACCGGTGAAAAGCCAAGATCTATGATTCCTCCCGTCTCCAAGCTATATGCTCGTAACTACCTGAAGGTCTGGGAAGGTCGCGCCACACGATTCTACTACATCACGCGTGACGACAAGACTTTCTTCCCAGCGCTAGAACACATGTTTGAGCTGGCCAAGTCAGGCAAGATTACGGTTCCTATCAAGGCGATCTATGGCATGAAGGATGATGAGGAGATTCAGAATGCGCATCGCAGCTGGGGCAAGGGAAGTGGTGTTGGAAGTCTGCTGATCAAGGTCAATGATGAGTAAATGATGGGATTTGTGATTGGAGTAAGGTGTAATAATAGAGTCGTTAGATGATTCGGATGCACAATTGGCGTTTGGGACAGCGATTGGTTTTAGGGTACATACACACGGATAGCATTGCATTGCGTAGAGGGATAAGATTCATGAATTGAATCGTCGATACTTGAGTACTCTGGCTTGTTTTTTGTGTGATTGAATCGTGATTAAATGCTTGCTTTCTCTGAGGATGATCTGTTTACTTTTTATTAGAGACTGATTGCTTCAGTAAACTTTGTCTCTCCTGGGTATTAAACTTTTGAGTTTAGATCACTTTGATTCCACCGCAATGCTTTTTACCGGCGACTAAACGATCACAAATGCACAACCGAATGTCTATCATTTTCATGAGCCTATTATTATGAAATCCATTAATTCTGCTACAATGAGAAACTCGAAATGGCGGATTATACGCGAAACGTGCTCCTATCTAGAATATTGCCTCGGCTTCTAGACATTGTACGAGAAAAGTCGCCAGTGCTGTTACACCTCATAATAGTGTGGTGTGACAAGGCTGACGAGGGGCCGCAAAGACGAGGTGCCGCAAAGACGAGGGGCCGCAAAGACAAGGTGCCTCTCCCGGCTACTGGCCATAAACACCATATGCACACGTGCGGCTCGAAGAGACTAGCGTTCATACGGGAGAGGGGATGGGAGCAGATGGCAGCAGATGGCAGCAGATGGCAGCAGATGGCAGCGCGCTGGTAGATGGGAGCAGATGGGCCAGGGTCCAGGGATGACAACAGGGAGTACAATCCTCCAACCCGGGAGCAAGTTTTTGGGCGCTAGTACGAATACAGATGTGAGATCATGTCAACTCTCTTTACGCCAAAAGACCGCCGTTATTACTGGTCGCTTTCTTCATGCAACCACTCAAGTCGCGACCTACCCTGGGTAGTTTCTCCTCAGCCCGATTATGGCTACGTACCAATAGCACAGCCAGCCTTTTACGCACCAACAAGGATCCTGCACCTCTGGCGGACAACAACGACTGCTGAGTACGCCTTTGAAGCGTAATATGGAGAAGAAAGTATCGGGTCTTTTGGACTGGAAAGGTGTATAAAGCAAAGAATCTTTCCAAACAGCCTTCCTTTAATAACGTGTTTTTATTCCTCTGCTCTAACTTCGATCTTTGTCTACGCCGCGAAAATCATTTTACTATATCTTATTCCTTGTATCTACCTCGGAGCCTTGCCGCAGCACAGCCCGCTCTCTTATCGGAGTTTGGTGTAACCATCTTCTTCTACCACAGAATGCGTAATAATTCCCAGTTTTTTATCTTTAAAAGAAGAATAATCTCACAATTTTATTAGTCTCGGAAAATGACATTATCAACCTTACCTTCGGGATGGTAGCCACAATACTCGCAGTCATTGCTATTTATATCGCAATACGCTCCTGGAAATTGAATAGAAGATCGCGGAATGGTAAGACATACCTCTCAGTCACTCATAATTCTCAATTATTTTTTACCCTTTCCAATCCATTCTTTTGTAATCACATTACAAAACCTAACTATGTTATCTCAACAGGCAATGACATCGAACTTCAATCCCTCACAACACCGCAACCGCAACCGGCTTCACCTACATCATATACCGACGCAGCCGCGCATCCTGGGACGGCTTCGCATCCACCTCCCATAAACCGAGCCCTGAGTGATACTTTTGAAGCCGTTGCGAGAGTGTTGAGAGTTGGTGCGTGAGATGATATTCGGATCACGACTTAGACTTAGGTACATGGGGTATGTGGGCTTGGAGTGGCGTAGGAAAAGGAGTAAAGATTTCGATAGATTTTAGAGTTTAAGTATGGGATAAATAATTGAAGCGTACGTGCGAAGAACTCGATGATAATGTTAAATTATGATCTTGCTCATGTACCTTTCGCAGCACCTGTTACATAAGCTCAACTCCTTTGTAGTAACAATGCACTTCCTGTAGCTTAAGAGCTAACAGGCCTATAAGCCGAAAAACACATCCGGCTTCGTTAGAGGAAGCTGTACAAGGTCAAGGAGTGCATTCCCCGAAATATCGGAGATAATCCACCTCAAAAGCGCCTTGTCTAGTTAAGCGAGATCACCCTTTTTGAATGTACTAAAGTACTATAATAGAGTAAAAAGATATCGTGTACTATAAATTAGCAAGGACCGCTAAGATTTTACTTAAGAGCAAGAGTGTATATACTAGGGATTTTAATAGTACTTTATAAGTTATTATTAATCTACCTTAAATACCTAACTTTATATACTTATTATTGTCCGGTAAAGAGGCGGCTAGC
Organism: Glarea lozoyensis ATCC 20868; assembly: GCF_000409485.1. Classification (NCBI taxonomy): domain Eukaryota; kingdom Fungi; phylum Ascomycota; class Leotiomycetes; order Helotiales; family Helotiaceae; genus Glarea; species Glarea lozoyensis. Next base: position 1,329,910 of record NW_007360989.1, on the reverse strand, counting down.
CATTGAAAGAGAGTAGTCCTGGCATGAGGCCTATGGACATGTGATTGTATACGTACCTACCTACTAGGTACGTAGGTACCTTTGCCGAAAATCATGGCACGAGACAACACGTGCTTTCAAAACAAAATCTGATGTAACACAACAGCCTTGCATTTGGCGAGTGCAAGAAATGTTCTCAGTGGCAAGGGATCACGGATCAACCACCGACGACCAGCTCGCCTGCCGACCAAGACGCGATGGTCAACTCAACCCACGCGATATTTTATTATGTGTGCGTAAAGGCTGGTATATTTTATTATGTGTGCGCAAAGGCTGGTAACCGCAGACTCGTTGCATCCCAAATCTGGCTTAGTGTGGGATCTGGCAATGTACGTGCATGGGGATGGCTGAATTACTGAGTAGCTACTGGTTCGCGGGCAGCAATGGTACAGTTAATGTAGGAAGGGTTGAGAACTCAGAGGCAAAGAGGGGATGGGACGTGGTGAGGCGTGCGCGCAACAAGTATATGTTGAACCTGTTGTGCTAAACTGTATAAAGCAAGATAGAATCCAAAGAAACATTTCCTTCTTATTTTATGTTCACATACAACTACTCTTCTTAAGTCGCAAAGTCTAACATCATTTTCTCCGCTAACATTACCGTTTTCGCTGCGTAACTTGGGTTCCGTTGTATCTTCATCCCTTCGGGTTCATCTTGCTGCACAGCCTCATCGACTTTTAGACACCCGTGGACCTCACCGCACGCTGTGGCTGAAGCTCAAATCATCCATTCACAACATTTACAACATGCGTAAAAAGCTCATCTGTCTTTCAAACTACATCATCTCACACAATTATTAGTTTCAGAGAGCGATACCATTAATCTCAGTTTTGGAATCGTGGCCGCGATATTTGCAATTATCGCTATTTATGCTACATTACGGGCTGCGCGTTTAAACAGAGCATCGCGGAATGGTAAGTCGTGTTTATTAGCCACTTCTTTCTTTTATTTAATGTACTCTTCCGCTTATGAACAAACATTGACTCTACTATCTCTAGATTCCGAGGACTTAACCGAACTTCAACCCTTTACAGCCCCGCAACTTCCTTCTCCGCCAACCCCATATACCGACGCAACTACAACGTATGCTGGGAACGTTTCCCACCCACCACCGATAAATCGAGCTTTGAGCGACACTTTCGAAGCTGTGGCTCGAGTGTTGAGGAATGTGACGTGAAACACTAGTAACGCTGATCTTGACTGGATATAACTAGATGTTTGAGTGAGTGGAAGGTAGTGGAAGGTAGAGGGTGGGTTGATTAGTGTAGGGAAGAATGATAATTGCTTTAGGCCAGACAGGTTAAAGATTTGTTGAAAAATAGAAAGTTTTGAATTCTCAAAATGTCATTTGCTAGAGAATGTAAGAAGATGAAAGGTACCTAGATACTTCCAGTATTTTGTCACCCGTTTCTGTCGCAAGTGTCGCAGAATCACAAGCGAGGTTTTTGGCCCAATTGATGAAACTTTCCAAGACGAGACTCAACATATCTAGGAGCGACATCTTTGCACATAATATCAGTTCTCTGTTTCAATAAATTGCTTAAATTAGAGAAATCCAGTCTATGTAGTCATTGCTGGATTTCAGTAACAGTAGACATTGTTATAGCTTCTTGCAATGAATTTGTCCAAGTAGTTTATATCTAGGAGTGGACTTGAAATTGTGTCCTAAGGCGTAAATTTTACCCATAGATAGACTGTGAGACTGTTCAGAAAGCGAATAAATGTCTGAATATAGCTTGTTCTCTGTGCTAAACGATTTTTACTTAGAGGTGTTTATTGAGTTTGGGATAGAGTTTGTACATTGTCGCACAGGGCGGGGCCTGGCGCGTCTATCTGGACATGTGCGCATCAAGGAAGCGATAACGTCTACTTAGTTTATTTTGATAGAACGAGTATAAGTGAGATTTATTCTGACTTCTCCATCTGTCCTATCTCAGTGTAATTTGAATAAGTTGATTCTTCCTTCAATACAATGGCAGGTATTCGATAGCAATCTTTTACCAATTCAAGATTGAATTCTCGTTGGCGCACACTGTACAGCTGAGTAGCAAGTACCTCGAGAGTGTAAGATTCCAAACCTTCGAGCATTAAAGTAATCTGATAATCGAGAAATTTTGATCTTGCGAAGAATTCCATTTTTGCCCATGAAACAATGAACAACCAAAGTAGTTCGGTAGTCTACGAGGCTACGTGGAAAATCGATTGTGTCCATAAAGCCGTAATTGAGATACTTTGGTACAACCGCATGGCAACATCAAGGGTTCCAGTACGACAACTACTCAATGTGGATAAATTTTATCTCAACCCCTGACTCTTCACATCTAGAGAACTTCGCGTCCGAGCAGAGCAAATATATTTTAAAATATGCGTCAGCTTTAATTAACGACTGTCGGGTTGTAAAGATTTGGTTAGCCTTGCCTGTGGTGTCAACAGTCCTGTGTTGTGAAACCTGCAAGGATTAAGCTCATGTCATGTTGTGACAAGTGGTGGCGGTCCCAGGGAAGACGACAGAATTGTCGTGTGGCACTTCAAAGATCATACCGTCCATGCACCCTCATGGGCTCCCCGGACATCGCAGCCAATTATCAGCGTCGGTCTCGCATTTTTGACCCGCTGTGCAGTAGTTAACCCACGACTTTCCCCACCAGGATGCCTTTTGCGGTGCCGCCTGGTCCTGTATTACAGTAACACAAGCAAACCTCATAGGACATGCCTCATTGGCATCTATCATCCCCTGGTCGTGGAGGGTATAAAGATGTTTAAAAACCTAGCAAAATCATCACATATAATTTTCTAAACCTACTACTCTTCTATCCTCATTTGATCTCCAGAATTAATTCCATCACAAAATATTTCCACAAAAGACTATCGGCTTCATACTTACTGTTGCACAGCCTTTCAAGAAACGTGCTTCTGTCGCCCATAACTAGACCTAAACTTTTCCATCATGCGTAATAAAATCTCTCGAGCTTAAGACTACTCTATCTCATTCTTCGGCTAGTTTCAAAAAACGATACTATCAACCTAAGTTTTGGATTAGCCGCCACGGTACTCGCAATCATAGCTATTTACGTTGCGTGGCGGAGTGGGAACTTGAGTAGACAATCCCAAAATAGTATGTCGTTATCTGATTTCACCTTCTCAAAAAAACTCTTTCTCTTTTCCTCTCATTGTTTAACAGAATTAATGACTCTCCGTACTTATTTAGACCGCGATATCGAACTCGCCCATCTAACCCAACCACCATCTCCACCACCCCGATTTGCCGATGCACCTAATACTATGACCCACACTGGCCCTACGACTCACCCACTATTAATCAATCGAGCGTTAAGTGATACTTTTGAGGCTGTCGCAAGAGCCTTAAGGGTTGGAACATAACTTAGTCTCGACTTCGATGCCGACTTGGTTTTGGACTTAGACTTTCGAACTGTGTACCATGGTCGGGTGGTTACGACGCAAGGACAGGATTATTGTTTTGGATGATGAAATGTGGGAGTTTTCACAAGGGGTCTGTTCTTGATGTATGTATAGTGACAAAATCCAAAAATGTCACAGAATCAACAACCGAAAATTCATGTGTTCTTGCTTATGGCAACCTTTTTCATAAGCGCACTGCACTATTCTCATTAAACACTTTGTGTAGCGGAAAATATTATTACAGGCCCACATGCCGACGAACATAGCTAGTTCCGCTAAGGAAAGCCGACACAAAGTTGTACGATCATCGGAGATAATCGGCCTGAAAAGTGCCCCCCCCCTGGAATTAAGCGAAGTCACTCCTTTTCCAAATAAAAGTACCGCGATCGCACAAAACACACCGTGCACTACCACCTTACGAACGTTGGTTTGTGTTTGCTAAAGAACAACAGTCGAAATGTCAGGAATTGGAAGTTTAGAATTTCAAATTAACTTAGCTTGTAACGAAGTCAAGTGGTAGAGCGAAGAATAGACCTAGAAAAGATAGGTCTAAACACGTTCATTTTCACTCGAATTTATGTTAATGAGATGCAAGTTCGGATTTTTGACTTTCCTAATATGCTCCAATCCTTTGTCCATCAAACCGCGGGCGTAATATAATAAAATTCCACCAACCTCATTGTGGTTAGTAGTGACTTTACGAGTTTCGAATGCAAGTATTTAGTCGTAATTCAGCCACGAGATAATATCTAAGTTGAGGAATGAGGCGCGAGACTATTAAGACGATTACAATTGCTTGGTTGTAAAGTTTGCATTATGCGAGGATTAATATTAGTTTCCTCAAGGTGGTTTAGACATCGCGTATAGTTGTGTTGAAGGTACTCTATTTATACTTATTTGGGACCACGGAGTGTGCTTTTGATATTTTACGCATGTGGGTACTGAAGCTTTTGATGTAACTAACGCAAAAAGATCTCGATACTATGTTTGATTACACAAATCTTTTTGGGGAAAGTGAAAGTTAAATATTTGCTAAACACCTTAGGGTGTATGAGTTGAATTTAACATTAGATCCCACTGGAAAAACAAATATTTTTTATACCAGTTCAATTGAAGGGAGGTTGATGAAATCAAGTAGTTCTGGGTGTGATAATTTGGGTCAATAAAGGTTGCATATTTGCATGTGGTACAGAGGGAGATTACCTTTAAGACTTTTTGTGGACTTCTTATTTTTTTTGTTAATAATTATTAAGTATCTGTATAATTTGGGTCGACTTTCGCGATCTGAGTGATGAATTTACGGCACATGACAAAACTTTACGCAAATAAAGACTTCCTGACCACCTCAACTGCTGGGTGTGAGGTGGCGTCCTGTAAATAGCCTTGTTCACTCACATGTCCTGACTGTAAAGATGAGCGTAAGAAATTCCTACCTGCAACTTGCCAACCAAAGTCACAGCATGGATTCGCGCGTCATCGGACGAGAAGCCGCAGAACCCTTTAAATTTCTCCAGACTTGTCCGCGCATTTCTTGCTTGACAAGAGCGGAAACTCTTGCTTTCTCACTGCAGCTTATGCTTCTTCACTTCAAAGAACACGGGAGTTCCTTGTCATCGTGTTACTTACACAGCGCACCGAACATGGACCATAAAATAACCCGGGCGTAGAGGTGCAAGATCAACGTGACGTGACCAATGAAAAGTTGAAGGGCATGTTGAGGGGCTGGTGTGCCTCGGGAGTTTCTCTATTCATGCAGGACATGGGCGGTCATAATTGCCGGGAACTCTAGGACCACCAAATATCAAGCATGCTGCTGAGGTGTGTCAAGTCAAGCGGAATAAAAAGCATCTCTAGGTCAGCCCAGCAGATGCACCACAAGTGGCTTTTTGCTATGGCGGATCGGAATTCAATTTAGTGGTTGGATGGTTGTCTGGAATGGGCAGTAGTGATTAGTTAGTTGGGCCGTTGGCGTGGCAGTGCACATTATAAAGCGATGGGTATCAGACCAAAGACGCCTCCTATCCTTATTCGTGGAGGGTCCCCGCCTGTTCGCCCTACATTTTGCAACCGTTAATGTCCATTTTGGAACGACTTCCCTCGCCTGCATATGCATTCTACGATTGACGTACGGTGTGTGTGTGGCAGTAATAATTGCTTTTCGGGCTTCAAAGTAGATAGGCCATTCTGTGCTACCATTAATTCTTCGTTTTCCACCCTTATAAAGAAGTCTCTTTCCACGTCATGAATCTTCCACAATACTACTGCAGATTGCTGTTTTCAAACCTCGAACTGCGCCTACGTCCATTTTACTCTGATTCTATCTGACTTTTAATCCTTATTTGTTTCAGCGAACACAACTCTCCGTCCGGACAAAGCTTAGACACGAGTTACTATCTTCATCATGCGTAAGACAACCGTAACTACCTTTTCAAATAAAAAAAGAAATATGTTCAACTTAACACGTAGTCTCAGAAAACGATGTTCTTACCTTGAGTTTCGGAATCACAGCGACTGTATTCGCGATTATTGCTATCTACGTGGCATGGCGATCCGGAAATCTGTCTAGACAGTCGTATAACAGTATGCAATATCTACATGTTACTCATTCTCTTAGTTTATTTATTCTTGTCCAATTTTATCCAGTCGTGTATCACATTCTAACCATCTACTTTCCCAACAGACACCGATGTCGAGCTTCAACCCCTCGCAGTACAGAGTCCGCCGCGTCCCTCCACACCAGTGTTATATAGCGATGCTACTATGACCTCAACTCCTTGCGAAAATACTCTCCGTTCACCACCAATTCATCGAGCTTTGAGTGACACATTTGAAGCTGTTGCTAGGGTCTTACGGAATAGCACTTGACATAATGTCAAGTTCGATCCAGAGTTTGGCTTCGATACAGCGGGTATGAGAACTTGGTGTGGCGTAAGGAAACACTCAAGGTGTTGGGAAATGGATGCTGGAATTTCAAGTAGAGTTATATCCGTTATGCGTATGGGGGAATAGATAATGAAGGAGATCAAAACTAGCTGAATATAGATGCGACACAATATCTACAATATTCCATCTTTCACGACAATTGTTACAGAAAGCTAAGCGAGGAAACTATTGTTCCATATACAAGTACCGTAATAGTGACAGAAGTAAGCGTACGTTCCTCATAGATCGCGACAGTTGGCAATAAAATTGCGTAAGTTGGAAGGAATAACTAAGTTTCCTGTCACTTGCATATGAAATTCTTCCTTTCGTGCTTCCAGTGGATAAGGAACAACAAACTGTTTTTGATCAATCGTCACGATATCAATCTGGGAACCTTCCTTGCGAAAATTTTAGTGTACACGAGTAATGTCTACACAAATGCTGACGGTTAAGATATTCTGGGATGAAACAATAGTGCACTTTGCCACTTGCTAAAGCACGATACAAGCCCGGGAACAATTATTCCCAATTTGCTGTAAGACAAAGGGGTGGATTCATGCAACGAGGAGAGCCGAATCGGTGCATCTAGGAAAGGTAGTGTAGGCTTTCTCGCCTGTATCGAGATAAATGTAATCTTCAGATCGTCCCCGAATTTGGATTCGGCAGAGAAACTTCCCTCTTGTCTGACTATCAGGTCTTGCAGCTCACATCATTTTTTTTTTCCATCCAAAGAATCTCGTACTGAGCCTTCAATCTTGGTACAAGTCAGAACGGTCACTGATCAGTGCCATTTTGAGCTCTAGGACCTCGATATCTTCTTTCAGTTGTTTGTAATGCCTGTCGTGTCTCTTTGCCGATATGAAAAAGAGGTCAGTATCTGTGTGGCATTATAGTCATTTATAAGCCTCAAATTTGCCGATTTAGTTTCCCGCCGACATTAAAACTATTAGAAATTCCACTATCGAAAGCTATACAGTTTATGTCTCGCTGTAGATAGCTTCATTTCTTCTCTGATATTGTTTAAATGTATTTGAGCGGGATTACAAGAATCCGAGCTATGCCTAGCACCCGGTCATAGTTAGCTAATCCTTCTTTTAAGTGATCTCTAAAAACACATAATACTTCAAAACACTTTTAGGTTATCTTACATGCTTAGATCCTAATTAATTACCAGTTCTCTCTAACTATAACTATTCTATTTTCTACATTTAAATGCCTCTTCTTTAGCTTCTCAAAGTCCTAGCCGTAGACGCGTAGTATTGTCCTGTGGAGAGATAGCTGAATATTGTAAGAAAGTTACTTAAAATTTCTAAACAGCTTAACATACAGGTATAAAAAAAAGCCTTAAGTATTGAATAAGAGTTGGAAAGTGGAATTAGTGTAAAATGTAACGATGTATAATTACATAGATACGTACCTTTGCCGAAAAGTATATTACAGGACTGAAGAAATTACGTGCTACAAGAAACGAGACATAGTGACATGCGACAGCCTTACAATCGGAAAGGTGTTGTGTGAATACAGTTGTGCAAATAAAATTGTGTCACTTATCTGGTTAATCATCTATTGAACGCGAATAAAGCTAAGTAAATATTGTATAGAGTGGACGAACACCGATTGAAATGATAGTAACTCTAATCTTGAGTTAAATTTAAGTATAATCTTTAAGTACGAGGTAATTAGTAGAAGGCGGAGGTATTGGAGAGATTTAGCCAATGTAATAGGATAAGATAATAATAATAAATTCAGGCCAGTGAAATTAAAATTCAATTTAAGGGGGTTTAGAAATAGAAAGGTTTTAACATCTAAAATTTCTTTAGCAAAAAATATAAAAAAATAAAAGGTACTGTCAAACTTTTACCGCCCTCCACCTCAAGTTCGGGTAGACATGACATTGCATATTAGAAGATAGAATGCTTATATATACTAGACATCAGGATGTATTTACGAATACTACATGTTGCCTTCCCATCAATCTTGACCTCAATGATTCAACGCCCATTCAATTTCCCACTCCCTTCTGCCATCTTCCGATAACTCATTGCCACTAAACACACGAAGCCTTCAAACGGTGTGAGTGGTTTGCTTGAAGGGATTATGCGCTGGCTGCGACCAAAGTTGAGTAAGCAGCCTGAACTTCCGTCGACCTAGTAGGCAATCCGTCATCCGTCATGGTCTTCATGTTAGAGCTGATATGGCTGTTCAGGTCGGCCACAGCCTTTGCATAAGCGATGTCAGCCGTCAAAAGCGTCTTGACGGCTTCGAGACTGTTGTCCTGTTTGGCCTTGCTCACCAACGGCACGAGCTTGTCCCGCTGGTCGCCAAGGGAAGAGATACCATTCTGGAGTATCTGAAAGATTGATAGATCAAATCCTGCAGCGGAGATGGTGCCATAGGAATCACGATTGTCGTAGTGGGCTGCTTGCCATTTTGACCAAGTGTCCAAAGCTTCCTGGAGAATTTGACCGGATTTGTTGATAACCTGGATGATCTTCAATCGACGGTCGTCGACCGGGGTGGCGGGAGCTCCAGGTCCTCCCGCTACATTAGCAACGCTTGGATGCGTCAATTTCGTAAAGACGAGCTCGAGCGCTTTCATACCCGCAGTGAAGAGTGCTCCTTTAGCAAGCTCCACGCCTACAAAACCTCCGAATGTCTTTGCTCCAGCCCACACGTTTTTGAATTTGGTTTTCCATGAACTTTCGATTGCATTGGCTTCTTCAAGTGCTCCGGGCTCGCCCTTTTCAAGCTTCTCTACGACGTCTTTCATCTCCTTCTGGCTTGCCTCCATAGCCTCTTGTGCTTCTTGCTGTATGGCGCCGCCTCCTTCGACTTCCTTACCCGCTCCTTGCGCTCCATCGATGATTACTTCGTCGATCACTTGGCTGGCAGAGCTCGCGCCCTCAGCAACGCCTACTTCGGCGCCTTCCTTAGCTGCAACTTCGACTCCTTCTCTGGCTCCAGCTTCAGCGCTCCCCTCTCCAAGCACTTCAACAATCTCTCCAAGAAAACTCATTTTCTCGATCGTAGATTTTGTGATGACAGAAGAATAGGTGTTACAACGTGTAGTTCTGAAAGACAATGAGCAGAGAATATGTTGGTTCTTCTGCGTTAACAGTAGAACCGATGACTGTTTTATATGTGCTGTCTCATGGCTCGGGAGGTGGTATGCCGTAGGAATGGCTTGGTCTGGCCATCCACAGGTATGTTCGTTTTGATCACAGGGTTTGACAATATATTGAGTGGCTTGCATAAGAAGATACAGGAAAGCTGAAAGCAATACTTGTTGCAGCATGTTTGACTCAACCGACTAATAGGTACCTAGACTCAATCCACCCCTCAGTCATGACAGCCCGCCCTAACCCAAACACTTTTGCAGCCCTTTCAATCCTTCGATGAGCATCTCTTGATCAGCGTAGTCACCGTCAAGCGTCTGCAAGAATTCCTCAATTGCCAATTTTGCTTGTTCGTATTTCCTGCCCATGGTCTGCTTACGGACTTCTGGCCACCAGCCTTGAGCTTGATAGATGTCGTTTTTCGCTTAGCCCTCGTCGAGGTCTGACCGTAGGTTTTGTCGGCTCGAGGTAGGGTACTCTACCCAATAACCACTCCTAATTTGGACCTCTACAAGGGATGTCGAGTGTGCACCTGTATGAGAACACTTTATTGAGTTATGTGAGTGTCAATGATGAACGTGGGGAAGCGGTGTGCAAAAGAACTGAGCTGAAGAGTGCAGAAGTCTGAAACAGGTTTACGGCTCGCGTCTAGATGTCCAGGTTGAAAATCTGGACTTTGGGTGTCTCAATCCGACATGTTCTATGATCATGTCGAACTCTTCTCTCGTTTGTGGCGCTCACATTACAATATAAGTGAACCTCCTCAGCGAACCCAGGCGTTGATCGAAGATAGTACGTCCGCTTGTACCGTGACAGATCACTACTAGTTGCAAAAGTTCTCAAGGGAAGAGCGTTAATTTCCCCGCACCTTGTGTTCCACCACTAACTTGATAACAGTTTCGATCGATCTTCAACATGGCATTCTTGCTTGAACTCATACCAATCATCGCCGAGGCCGTGGAGGTTGCAGCCCCGGTGGTGATAGAAGCAGCCCCAGTTGTGATAGAAGCCGCTCCAGTCGTGATAGAAGCCGCCCCAGTCGTGATAGAGGCAACGCCTGAGGTCGTTGCGCCCGTTACGGATCTTGCCACGGGAGTATCCGACGCTACCGTTGCCGGAGCAGACACTAGCACGGTTGGCGGGGAAGCTGGTAGCGCAGTTTTCCAGACGGCTTCTAAGGTGCCTGTCTTTGACATGACCGCCAGTGGCACAACAGCCGGTGCAAACGCAGCACATCAGGCTATCCTGGATGGCGCAGTTGCGTTTTCAAAATGGGCGGCTACGGAGACAATCAAGCAGGCCCTCTTTTACGCTGGCATGAAAGGAGTGGAAGCACTGTTCCATGCAAGTTCCAGCTCGTCCAAAGATCCCGCAGTAACTGCCATGGGAGCCAAAATCCAAAAGACAAACGTCGCGGTCGCTGCACTACATGCTACGACTCACGACTGGTCTGACTGGTCGACAGCCCATTACGACAAAAAAGGCTCATACGGCAGTGTGGATGTGATGGGCCACAAAATGACGCACTTCGAAATCTTTCAGTACAACTGTGGTGCTTTGACGGATATGCTCAATGATACGGTGGCACCAGCTTTGAAGGCTTTCAACGACTCAAAGAGTACAGCGGATTTGGATACCCTACGTTCTGCGCTTCTCAAATACTGTCAGAAGGTGAAGGGTCAGAGCGACAGTCTTGTCAAGAATGAGCAGGCTATGGTAGCAGATGGATTGCAGCCTCATCAGAGCGACCTTGATAAAGCTCTTGCCTCTCTATCATAGATAGTTATATCCTGCTGTGACATTGCACAAACATTGTATCGCCTCGTTACCATTACATCGTCCCTATCTGTGACAAGTTTAGACAAATGCAGCAGCGCAGATTTAAAGGGATAAAAACTGCTGATGTCACTGGCTCACCACAAACTTCGTCTATCTTTGCCTTCCGCTGAACGAAATTGGTTGTATAATTGTATACGTAGAAACCATATAAGAAGGAAATCGCGTACTTTGCTACTTGCTACAAGATGCTGTAAGTGCAAGCGTGGGAATTTCTAATTTTGCTGAAGCGGGTTCTGGAAGGGGTGAGTACGTGCGTTAGGAATAATTCAATAAATCCATCTGACACCGACGCCGTGGACGCGGGCCGTGAGGGGATGTTCGGGGCTCTTGCAGATGCACAATTGCTTGTGCGTTGCAGGATCTCCCGGAACCATTATGCAGTGCGACAAGGACACCTTCAAATTCTGCATTTTTCACGTTGCCTCCTTTTTAATGGGGCTCGTTTGCAGTTTCGAAGCGCATACGACTAGAGTGGTACTCATCCAGAACATAATTGTGGACTACAAATGATCGTCATATGCACTCCAGCAAAGCATCATGCTTCCCTCGTTTAGCGAGCAGTTTTGGAGTTAAGATCAGAAGAGTTTTCTTCAGATCGAGCAGCTGAATTAAGGCGAGTTGGGCTTTTAATTGTAGTTAAATCCCAATCCACGATATTGAGCAGATTGCGTCGGTATTTCTGCATCGAACATGTATGTGTGTGAAAGAAAATAAGGCTAGATCTTTCAAGACGTCCAGGAGAGGAGGCTATTCAGATAAGTTTTGCGACTCAATCTCATCTCCGTTATCGATACTGAGATCGGAGCTATATATGAACGGCTATGATTTCGAAGAGCGGTTCAATCCCTGTTAGTCTTACTAAAGCGAACTTTAGACATTTCTTCTTATAACCCATTATCACATACTCCATGAGACGAATCACCGCCAGCTAGCGCATTCTGTAAATAAGGCAGTATGCTATCACATACGTTCACTTCCCGTCCTCCTTGTGCACTACTACTCCTTCACTTAGGTCCGACAGTCTCCATTTCTTGTACACTAGCCATCCTCGGATCGTTCTTTATGAACAGAGTTAGCCATGCATGGAAGCTCCTCCAATCAGTACCAAGCACCAAGAAGCGAGTGAGCTGGCAGTGATCTTCTGGATGGACATAGAATTAACCAACACCGCCAAGAGCGGAGGTTGCTTCAGTCCATGGACATAAGGTAAACGCCGAAAATGAACGTCCGGCGATGTCAGTTATTTACTACCTTGTGGATTGTCTCTTATTCAAAGGTCCTCTCTCGGTTTGCCTGTCATCTACAAGTCAGATTATGTGCACGATTCGCTGCCTTACACTCTCAGCACCAGCAATTCGCCGCCGGTCGTCAACATGGCAGCTACGTCGCTACCTCGTACGGGCTTCGGTCTACTAGTGAGTTTCTCGAAGGGTCGTTCAAGGGCGTTCGAGGGACTGTTGCTCACATTGACATGCAAAAGGGATATACCTGGCGTCCGCAACAAGTGCCAGATGAGCAGGCTTTCCCCGCTATGAAGGCTGCTGTGGAAAGTGGAGCCACGATCTGGTCCAGCTCTTCGATATACGGGATGCCTCCGAATCCTCCGACGGCTGGTCTCCTCCTGCTGCGACGGTATTTTGAGAAGTATCCCGAGGATGCATTCAAGGTGACACTCTTCATCCGAGCCTGTTACGACCCAAGCACCTTCTCCCCAACCACCACGCGCGATGGTGTCCGTGCGAGCTGGGATGAGTGCAACCAGATCCTGGGTGGAGTCAAGAAGATCGACGTGTTCGGCCCGGCCCGCATGGATCAAAATATCCCAGTCGAGGAAACAATCCACGCGCTTAAGGAGCTGGTGGAAGAAGGCAAAATTGGCGCGATTGGACTCTCGGAAGTACGGGCGGAAACAATCAAACGCGCGTCTGCGGTGGCCCCTATCAAATTCACCGAAGTAGAATTCTCGCTCTGGAGCACCGAGATCATTGATAATGGCGTGGCGGCAGCAGCTAAGGAACACAACGTGATCTTGCTTAGCTATGCTCCGCTGGGTTATGGGTTCCTGTCGGGTACCGTGAAGAAGGTTGAGGATATCCCTCAAGGGGACACCCGTCATATGTTTGGTCGATTTCAGCCCGAGGTAGGTTGATAGCCCATGATGGAAAGAGCACCCAACGCTTCCTGTTTGCTAACCTCCTTGGTCGTAGAATTTCAACAAAAATCTCGAGTTGGCTGAGAAGATCGAGGCGTTTGCGAAGAGCAAGAATCTCACATCTGCCCAGCTTGCGCTAGCATGGATTCGCGCCCACTCCAATACTGGTGTCTTCGGCACCATTATACCTATTCCTGGAGCGACAGGTGTACCAAGGGTCAGAGAGAACTCCCAAGCCGTTGAAATATCCGCAGAAGATAAGGAGGCGTTGGATAAAATAGTTCAATCGTTCAATGTTGCTGGCCATCGCCAGATTCCTGGATTGGAGAGCAATATCTGGACATAAATTTCCTAGCTTGTATTGTCCCAACTTTATTCATTGTGTTTGGCAACTGCCTTACCCGAAGTTCGCCAAGGAGAAGGAGAAATGAGATTAAATAAGCCGTATTAGAGTATTAGGGAAGAGAGCGCCGTCTCGATGGGTGAATTCTCTTAGCAAGGTTACTTCATCTTGGGTTTCCGTCTCTATAAAGAGAAGCTCTCTAGTGCAGACCATGAAACTTTTACAATTCAATCGGAAACTACTGTCTGTAAACGTTTAGCTACGCTTACGTACGTTACTCCTACTCTATTTTTATCGTGCACATATCTTCCGCACTTAATTGCAACAGCAGCTACGATGCGTGCGCATTACTGCTCCCAACTATCTTTCGGGAAAGCTACCTGCTTATCTGGACTTTTAGTCTCCGAAAACAATATTATAGCTCTAAGTTTCGGTCTCGCAGGGAAACATATTTCGCAATTATTGCTATTTACGCATCCTGTGGTGCCGGTCATCCGACTAGTAATCCACAGAGTATGCCTATTTCATATTCCGCTCCTCTCTTATACCTATTTATCCTTAAATTTCACTTTTTATTCATTCTCGATTTAGACAACGATATTGAAGTCGCACACCTCACTTCTTTACAAGCACCGTCGCCATCATCATACGCCAATTGTACTCTTCCGCTAAATTATACCGAGAGTGTTTCGCACCCACTACCAATAAACCGAGCTTTGACCGATACCTTCGAAGCTGTAGCCAGAGTTGTAAGGAATGGTACTTGACATGGATTCCACTTCAATCACGATATGAGCTCAGCTATCACAGGGTGTTTGACCCAGGGACTGGTTAGAGGCTTTGGATAAGTCATAAATGGGGTTGGGAGTTTTAAGAAGGGTATAGAGTTTGAGCTCGTTCAAAAAGACACTAAAGAAGATAAATATGATGAGAAGGGCCTGGCAAAATTTGTAAGATAATGGGTATATAACTCTATCCCAAGCGAGGGTCATCTTTCTCTAGGTTGAGGTACTGAAAACCTGCGAAATTTTTCGTGCATCCAATGAATTACATAATGACATTTATTAAAACGATTTCAAATGTCGGTTTTAGATCTACAAGAGTTTTCCGGAAGCCAAGTGTATTGTTGGAAACCCCATGGTCGTTTGTTCTCGGCTGTCGAAGGACCCACAAAAGGGGGGACAAGCTACCTGTGGCTAGTGCAAATCACCACTACTGAGTTCAACATCACATGCATGAATGCAATTTGAAATTTAACGGAGGACCTGGATTAATAGCTCATATCTTAAAACTTCCTATCTAACATTCTGTCAATTTACAACTTTGTGCTCTACTGATAACGGACGATTACTCAATTGTTCTGTGAGAAAACGCTTGTGAAACTTCAAAAGAGCCTACACGACTCATGTTTGAAGAACATAAGGAACAAATTTCTAGTATGGTATGAGTGAGTTCCTCGGATGTAAGGGAGAATAAGAATATTCAGACTGTATTGTGGTTCCCAAAAGAATCCGAATCTTTGGAATCTTTGGCATCATACAAGGGAGTCAGTACGAACTGCTTTCGGACACCGAATCTGGGGAAGAGCGCAAGTCATAAGGATCTTCGGTATGTGCAAGTCAGCGCTTATCTCTGTTATGATACCCATCCAACAGGCATTCCAGTTGCTACTGACAGAAACGTGATTGTGGTTAGTTAAATCATCCCCAAGGTCCTCCCATATCTGAAAGTGCACCGCCGCATGACCGCATCGCATATAAGAGCCGCGTCATCCGATTTATCATTTCCTGTTCAACAACTTGGTTGGAAAGCGAGCGATTTCGGGGGGTACGGGGTCCGACTAGTGGTGTTGGAGAGCTGTATGCTAATAACATCCATTATCGTGTAATCACTGCCATGTGCAATATGACATAAGCTGTGTCTCGCAGGTAGGAAAGCAGATTGATTCATATACAAGATCGAGTAGCAAGCCCCCACCCGAATGCGGAAGCAATAATTGCCGTGGAGCCGAGTGCTGCAGCGGCCACTATCCCACGCTGGCAATTCTGAGACTGAACCAATAGCCATCCTTCAGCTTGGTGTATGGCAATAACAGGCAAGGCCATTTGGGGGCTATATTTTCCTAATTACTGATACGCACAAGCCGAGAAGTTCTCCTTGGCAACTCGTAAAACTCGGAAATTTACAACTTTTCCAGTTCTCACTCGCTTCATCGAGCAAAAATAATTACTTTACATGTCCTCGAGCTTTTCCTCTCTATGTACTAAATTGAAAATAGAAATTCTACCTAACAACCAAAATTGGTTGTGTAAATTTCACGGTCACAAGCCCGTTCACTAAATAACGTCAATCAAAGTATTAGATTCTGAGATAATGCACCGTCAGATTGTGTGACAGATTGTGTGACCGTCGGTGGTGAGGTGTGGCGTCGGGTACAGTCGAAGGCTGAAGTGTGCCTTGAAGATCATAAGAATTGTAGGTAACTTTATGGGGATACTCCGTGTGTTTCCGGCAAAATCTTTTACGGATTGTGTTAGGTGCGTGAAATCCCAGCAAGTGGCCCGCAAGGAGATATTTCGGCGAGGATTGTTGGGAGTGTAGGTCTATGGCCGCCGGCCGGGGCATTGAGGGGCACTTAGGGTGGTGCAGTGTGGCACTGTTAGCGAAACTTCGCTTGTAAGCCTCACTTTGCAGGAGGAAAGTCCCTGCATGTATCTTGGATCCCAGTCTAAGTTAACATATCTCTCAATGTATGCCTGCAGGCTGATTCTATCCTATTTGTAGGTCTTATATGCGGTCCGCCTCACTTAAGACAACCAACAACTATTACCAGTGTACATTTCGTATTTTTGTTTCTTCACAACAGCAATACTTTTCAACGTCAATTATAAAGTCATGACCACCCAACTTTTTCCTCGAAACTCACATCGTATATCCGAGCAAATACGTTTACGCAGCCGAAAGCGCTCTGTACTTTGACACTTCTTGCGAGCCTCTGGTCAGAAACTTCTGCAGACTAAGAGATCTCAAATTACTGTCCCGAATTCGTTCAAACAAAGTCCTTGTCGGCACAAACACGTTTACATAGACTACAGTGGTCTGGTCTTTGACTTTTCATACGCGCTTTAGAAGAATATTATTTGCAGCCTCTGATGCTTCAGATTGTTGTCTTGAATACGTTTAAACACATTGTTTGTCGGCACAAATACGTTCCGATAGAAAACTGCTCTCTACGCTTTGGCGTACCGTTCGAGCCTTGGAAATCTCAACCTTTGCAACTTTGGACGTGCCAACTCTTGCTTGGAATACGTTTCATTATCTCGTCATTAAAGCACCCACCATCATCATGTGTATTATACCCAAGAATCCCTTGCAGAAATGTTACTAAGCTCTTCTTCAGTCTCAGAAAATGATATCCTCACTCTGAGCTTTGGTATCACAGCCACGGTGTTTGCAATCGTCGCAATTTTTGTATCATGGAAGGGCAGAAACACGGATAGAAGACAAAGTGGTAAATCTCTCGAAGACTATTTCTGCTCTTGTCGTCTACATTTCAAACCTTACCTTATCCAAAAGCGACAACTAACATTTTATTACAGAGACCCACCTCGAACTCGCTCAACTAGCCCCCTCACAGCCTCCACAATCTGCGACACCCTATGCAGATTTTAATACACTCCCAGATACTACCGAGACTCCACCACCGGTCACCAGAGCCTTGAGCGATACATTAGAAGCGGTCTCGAGGCTGTTGAGGAATGGAACTTGACATGATATATACTTTTATTAAATTGCTACTTCATCTTGTACAATATTTGTTCACGAGTTACATTGGCGCAAGGAAGTGACCCCTAGGAAGTAGAATGTAGTCAGTGCACAGGAGTTCAAGCAGTATTTTTCGTTGAAATAGCACTCAAATACCAGGAAAGCAATTTCAGGTCTTCAATAAAATCAATCAGTGGAGTTTGAAATTTACAGGTTTGCAGTTTAGGCAAACTCATGAGCATATTTATCTGTATCAAATGGTCCAAAAGCAAAGTTTTCGCGGACGCATTGTGCAACACGAAGAATTACGAGCGCAAAAATTTCTCAAGCAACGAGAGCAATTCGTCTTAATACTTCATTCTTTTTATGGGAAATTCAAATATGGTCTTTCGAGCTACAAAAATGAGTTAGATTGAGGCATTTCATTTCGTTCTCGGTATCTTGATTTATTAAATGTAAATTTTCGTGCTGCTTCTTCTATATGCATTTTGGTGGCTTTGACACAGACATCTATCTCTTGAGGGCAGTATTATCCGTGCTGCTAATGTTGAAGGACTGTAGGTGTGCATTTTACAAATTATTGTTCGAGATTACAGGCGAAGACAATTACTTAGCAGGCACGTAAAGCGAATGGTATTGAAGCGAATGACTTTAAGTGCGATAGTGTCCTTGATTATATACCAATATTTATACTGTTCCCAAAATTACAGCTTCTCAAAATCTCAGCGTCTACTCGTGAAGTCCACCTGATACCTGTTGAAAAAGTGAAGTTGTCTTTCTAAGCGAGATCCACTTTGCAGACCCGCATATACTGTACCACATATTATTGATATTGATCTATTTGTACAGAAATATAAATCAAGTTTTCAAGCGATCATAATGAAGATATTTCGAATTAAGAAGGTCATAGTTCAGACCAGCTTTGTGTTTATAGTGGTATAGCCATATTGACGATTTCACTGACAAAATTGCCTTTTGCCCCCTGATTTCAAGCACGTGACTCTCTCAAAGTATGCTGATACTCAGTCGTTACACGTTAAAGTTCAGACTAGAAGTATCGTGTCAAGTGTTAAGTACTAAAAACTTTAACTATCGTAAGTTTATCAATGTTATAAAAATCTTACTGTCTTAAGTTTTTTTGATGGAGACCTTTGATCGTTATGTGTCGAATTCTTTCTCATAAACGTTGTTCGGGGTTTGGCTAAAAATGAGGAGGCCGCAAATCCGGTCTTGGGATTATGTATCAGCAGATGTTGGAAGTCCAACACTCCAACAACCTGACGCCTATACAGCACTGCCTTCCAACCCTGCTTCCTCTAAACATATTTAAATACTTTTCCTTCATTTTTCTAACACCTGTAAAAAATCTTAACTTTCATGATCGCGACAGTTTTCATACTCGATCGGCAGAACTCAACATGTGTACCACTTACACCTACTCGGAGTTAAAACAACTCGTCGCCAAATCAAACAACCCCACCAACGGACGCCTATTTTCGGCAGCAATGTACATCAAAGACATATTCAACGCTAATAACATCGTGTTTGGTTTCATGGGTGGCTTTTCGCTCAGTCTTAGGGGAAGTGATCGTAGGGCCAATGATATTGATGTGGCAGTCGGTGCAACTATGTTAGAACTTAAGCAAGTCTTAGACCTACAGAAGTTGTGAGTTTGCCTGATAAATAGCATATTTGGGGATAGTCTCTGATTTCAATGTAGTATTATAATACCGTTAGGTCTTACATCGGGTGTATTGAGGAGTTTTGTTCGTGTAGTAGAATTTGGGCGACTAGAAAAGCTCGTTGAAGTCGACTTTTTACTAGCAGGTACAGAATTATCATTCAAACCTACAAATTTCGTTTTAACATTTGAAGGAAACTTCGGCCTCAACATCGATCTCACCGATTCTGTCGAGATAATTAATACCGTCTTACCATCAGAAAGCGTACACCAGTTTCCAGTCCTGAAACTGCTTTCCGCAATGAGAAGCAAGCTACTGGCTCATTTCACCAGAAATGAATCTAGAGATTACAAAGACCTGCAATGGCTTTGTGCCCAATACGGTATGGAGATATATGAGTTTAGAGCTGAGTTGGAGATGGTGCATCGTCAGAAGTTCATCGACCACTGTGAGCAGCAACCTGCGTCCAGTGATGGTAGTGGTCCGAATTATGTTAGGAAGGTGAAACATATACTTGGTGTTCCATGAATTGCCAGTCGGTGGAATAGATATGGTTTTGCATACATCCTTATAGAAGAATGTCGCAAAAGAATTATTTAGATTCCTTGCTGTCGTAGAATCAAAGAGGCGAGATATCTCACGCGTGGGGGAGTACAATTTTCTAATTTTTCTACGATTCTGAAACCTTGATCGATGTTACTTCTCTCAATATACTTTACCGACTCTGACCAGTATACATCAAGTTCTTCCTCGTTGGGGCCTGAAATGGGCCGTCTGAAATAGAGACAGATAAAACCACCATTCACTTCATCCGATGTCGTCTATTTGGACTGTTCCGAAAACATGCCTTAATTTCCTCAAGTTTGGTTAGCCACTAGAACTTAGTTTACAAAACGTGAATACTCAAGTCTTCAGACAATGACAGAGTTTGAGTTAGATTTGCCTTTAAATATTTCTTCTCGTTGTAATACCTGTCAGAATTCAAGCGTACGTGACTAGAAAATTATGTCAGCAGCTTGGCGCAACATCCTCGGCTTTGGACTTTCCTCCAAACACAACCAACACGTCACCAACCACCCCAAATATCAAGCTGTAATGGAAACCTCTAGGCAACACTGTGATAAATCATTATGGAATGATCCCGAACGGAAGAAAATTCCAGAAAACACCATTTCTGCGACGGTGAAGCAATGGACATCCCAGATTCAGATTTCCCGTTCCCTGTTGTCGTCGTCTCACCGCGGTCAGAGCTTCCTCCAAGAGTTGCTGACCCCAGATATCCAGGCATTATCTATGGCTTCCCAGAAGACAGGTTCATTTCAAACGGAGGTGCTGCGCCTGAGATAGCGAGAGTCGCGTCAATATTAGAAGAGGCTGGGATCACGTGCTGCATGGTTGGGACTTCCTTCTGCCTTGATATATTATGGCGCTGGTAGAGGACGAGGGTAAGATTTGGCAAAGATTTAACAGTCAACGTACGCTGATGGGAATTCAGGATTGGCAGGTGTGTGTACCAACTGACAAACTCGAAGAGGCTTCCCGTCTTCTGCAAGGTCCACAGAATATGAAATACTACACTATCTCGGAAGAGGTTCCTGGACTTCACCCCGAATCGCTAATGCATACGTTTCCACGTTTTAAGTGCAATGGTATTCTTCTGTGGTTCAAATTAGTTCCAGCACTTGACTGCCACATTCAGTGTGTACCGCAAAATATTGAACGCAGCAAAGCTGGGATACCATACCCCACCCTTCCGGTTTACGCGCAAAGTCTTCTTGACACTGCCAGCGGCACAGATCTCGAGGATTTGATTGATGGCATGGACTTGACTGGGGAATGGGGCGAATCGAATCTTGATCTCGAAGGCACGAGCAATGTTGCGTGGGCTACAGCAAAGAACGAACGCATTCGAGCTTCGGTAGTTATTGATGAAAACACCTGTCTTTTCGAGCTGTGGGAAGGAGCTTTTCCTCGAAGGGCATTCTGGGAAGAAAGACTAGGTCAGAAAGAGCACTGACTGGGGATAAAGTATCCAAAAGAGTATTACGCGACACGCTTTCGAGTTCATGGAGAGGGAGACCCGAGAGATAGAGAAAATCGGGACTGTTAATACATCTTTTCGCTCACTTGATATGGCAGGTTAAGACTAAAAGGGAGTTCAAGGGAGGCAGTAAAAGAGCAGGGTGTAACTGGGACAGGTCTTATCCACGAATGCACACTGCTAGCTCGACTAGACAACAAGTTTTCCCCACAATGAACAAAAACATTATGCTACGAATAAAGGCCTCTCGCCGCGAATTTCTCTCCATCGATTAGTAGATCTTAGAAGGTCATCGCATCCCTCAAGCAGAAAACTCCACTTCCTATGAAACCCCTCAGAGACCTCCCAATTACGCGGATCCCATGGATCCGACCAAACTATTAGACCGGCGTCAACCTCGTTCGATCGTCCCATCAAGCCGCCAAGAAGGTCAGCACACAACTCATGTGGAGTGTACATATGCTGCGTTTGAATTGCATTATCACGCATCTTTGGTGACGGAAGAATATCAATCCATTCTGCGTAGTGGGTGGACTGCTGGAGAGGAGTTGCTCTCAAAGACTTAGGAATGTTTGCCTCGTTGAATCGTCTAGGAAAAAGAGGGACATTTCCCCCAAAGCTACAAGGCGGGCCGACGAGCTTTATTCCCAGTATTTGGAGGTTTGTCGAGATGGCGCGGAAGAGATTATACTCAACAAGTGGCATCAAGTGATCTCGAGACATTGAATCAAGTAATCGCTGGGAAGTTATATACCCGCTTTGATCACGGAAGGGAGGAATATATGCACCCGACGAAGGAGCAATCAGGAATCCCTGTTCTGAATCGATTCGTGAATCGAGTTCCGGTGCATATGTTGCCGGGACTTGATTCATGGGACACTCGTGGATTTTGGCCTGCTTTTGAGCTGCTTGACGCTTGCCTTGGAGTTTGTCAGCCAGTTTCTGTCGTATAGCGAGGACTATTCTACGCAGGTACGAGCCGCTTGCAGAAGACTTGGTAGTACTTACGAAGGGATCTTAATGCAAGACGAGTCTGTCTCTTACGCCTCTCCTTCTGATTTTTCAATCCTGTCCAATCATCTTCAAAACATCTCGCTTCCGCTAGCTGATGCATGGGGACAAGGGCTACAGATCCAACGGCGCTCTCGGTGGACTTCATTCTGAAGTGCTAATTCGAGTAATCTCCAGTATGCAGTCTGCTTTCATAGGACTGTTCTCAAATGAAGAGAAAGGCAAACGAGGGCACGGAGGAGGTGAGATGATGTCCATGGTCCCTAGGAAGCTCGCTACGCCACGGCCCCACTTATGCAATGTGCTTTCATCGCTAATCTACAACGCCTTTAGCGTCGTATAATTTAGGTAAGATTACAGGGGTAATTGTACTTGTTGAATTTTCTCAAGTCAAGATGAAGAGAGTGGCAGTGACTTATTACAAAGAATCGGAGAACGAGTCGTCCCGAACATGTTTGCGATATGCAACATTGCGAAAAATCAATACTAGTCAGGCCGCAGATGCGGCGGAAAAAATGTTATAGATTGGTAATATGTCCCGTGCTGGGAGCAGGCTCGAATACAAAATACTTTGGTATTCCACAAGATCTTTGTCTTCGAGATATTGTTACATACACTTGAACGGAATCAACTGTTCTGCACTGGATGTACCCAACCGGCTTGGCATCTTACCCGTCAAACACACTGTCGAAATAACGATCTTACGAAGATGGGTGCTTTCATCAGTCGAATTTGGCACATCTTCATCAGTCCTGCTGCACCGGTCCCAAAGAGTGAGAATGCTTTAAAATTCGGAATTTTAGGGGCTGCAAGGATCGTGTGAGTATCTTCCAGAGTTCTTGGGATTTGGACCTTCACATTCTGATTAAGAACAGTCCCATGGGTTTAATCGTCCCCGCCAAATCCCATCCAGAAGTCATCGTCCAAGCAATCGCTGCTCGTGACCGCACCAGAGCCGAAGCATTTGCAAAGAAACATGGTATTCCCGAGGTCAAAGACTCTTACGAAGGTACCAAGCCTCTACCCCATTGCCCAAAACATCCCCTCATTTCTCAAAACTCCTTGTTACCTCTATTTCACCCCAACCCCTAGCTAACCACCTCAGAAATCATAAACGACCCCACAATCAACTGCATCTACATCCCCCTCCCCAACGCCTTCCACTACCCTTGGGCCCTCCGCGCCCTCGCAGCAGGGAAACACGTCCTCCTCGAAAAACCCTCCGTCTCCAACGCCGCCGAAGCCGTAACCCTCTTCTCCCATTCCTCGCTCTCCCTCCCTAACGCCCCTGTCATCCTCGAGGGTTTCCACTTCCAATTCTTCCCCTCCTGGCAGCTCTTCCGCTCGCTCATCCCCTCAACTGAAATCGCATATGTGAGTTCGGAATCGCAGTTACCGGCTTGGATGATCAAAGATGATGATATCTCGCTGAATTATAAGTTAGCTGGCGGCGCGATGATGAATTTAGGTGTTTATCACTTCGCGGCGTTGCGGTTACTTTTCGGATCTGAGCCTGAGGAGTGTGTGAGTTGCAAATCCGATTCGTTCACTGAGGGCCCACAGAAGGGATGCGACTTTCGAAGCCATGCAACATTCAAATTCCCAGGTGGTGGGATCGGAGAAGCGAAGTGTGATTTAAAGGGCGGGAAGATGTATAAAGTCGATTTCACTACCGTTCGGCTGCATGATAAAGTCATTCCTACCCCTTCGCTCCCAGCATCACAAGAGCAGATCAAATCTCGCACCCTCACGCTTTGGGGCATGATGCACGGGATCCTCTGGCATCGAATTGACATCATCGACACGTTCACCATCCGCGACAGCACTACCAAAGCGGTGGTAAAAACTTGGAAAGAGAAGAGCACACGCAAGGCTTATACGTTCGATGAAGCCGGTGGGGAGTTTACTGGGCTGAAGGGAGGGAAGGATTGGATGTCTTTCCGGTACCAGCTTGAGGAGTTTGTGAATCGGGTTAAGGGACGGGAGACGCAGTATTGGATTGAGGGGGAGGAATCGGTGAGGACGATGAAGATGGTTGATTTGGCGTATGAGAAGAATGGGTTGGGCGCTAGGGTTGGGATGGGAGAGGTGGGTGGGGTGAAGGGTCAGTGAGGAAGCGATGTTGAGGGATGTGTATGCCACGGATCAGGATTCTTTTGGTGGTGAAAATTACTTTCTTGTCGTCCACTATAGGGTTAAGTTCTTTCCATCTTTTAATGTCGAAGGTCGTATTCGCTTCTTTCAATTCTCTCGAACATGAGACACTGGTCCAAGATATCCAATCAAATATCTTAATACAATTTACAAGGTTTATGCTTCTGGGAAGTTTAATATTGAAGAAACAATTGTTGCACCTCACTGTGAACATTCACTTGATCATTTCTCTGGAATTATCGTATACGAACATTCTACCAGGCAACCAACTATTCTCAAGGTTTCCTTCACTATTTTTTTCCACTTAAAGAGCCCGAAACATCATTCCCTGTGTGGATAGATTGACCCCGTCCAACAACGACCAAGCTGAAGTCCTCTGCGATAATTGCCATACTTAGGTCCGGGAAGAACAGTGGTAGGGGTGCTTGTAAATATCACAATATCGCATAAGTAGACGTGGGATGGGAGATGATTGCCATATACCAGAAGACGTTCAATGACCAGATATGTTCTATAAGAGTAATATTTTAACGGGCTTGAGAATTCGCCATTGAGACCCGATTTTGAGTTTTGATTTTGACACGGATGTAAAAAGAAACGGACGTAGAGAGCAAAATAAAGGAGTATGTAGCAAATGTTCATTTATTTACTATCTGTTACTCCATATGATCCCCAAATCAGACCACGATACAATCTTTGTACGCTACGCTATGCTATCATCTCATGTATCCATATCCACAATCCCATTTCCAGACATATCATCAATCCCTCATGTATACCACCAACTATCCCCATTCCCACGATCCCTCACTATCATACAGTCATCCCCTCCTCACTCCTTCCCATCCCTCCACATCACTCATCCCCCCCCAAACCTCACACTCACTCCAAACTATCCCTCCGTCCCCTCCTATAACCCCCACTCCTCTCCCCCTTCTCCCTCCCACCACCCTCCGCCCTCCTCCGCCGTCTCTCCTCCTTATACCCCTCACTCCCCGCCACACTACTACCCACCGTACTCGCCACCTCGCTCCCGCCTCCACTAACACTCAACCCGGGGATGACATGTCGATAACTCTTGGTACCGAGATCACTCTCTACACTCTCACTCCCAGCGTACTCGCCAGGAACCCTCTTCGTCGGACTCCTACTCTTCCTACGCTCTCTCTCGTCGCGTCTGGCCTCTCTTCTCTGCTCCCTCGCGAGATCTTCTTCAGAAACAACGGTACTCGCATCGTCACCGTGTTGGAAGCTGAAATCTCGGCGTTGGGCTGCTCGGCCTTTAGCTTGGAGTTTGGCGGCTTCGGCTTTGATGCGTTCGTCGTCGTGCTTGCGGGATGTGGTGGTGGTACGGCCGAAGAAACCAGTTGATTCTTTGGAGGTGGAGACGACCTTGCGGATGCCGCCTGTATAGGAATCATCCTTCTTCTTCTTTTTTGTTGGTGTGCGTTCTCTGTTGGCGAGAAGAGCATCTGAAGATGCGGTAGTGGAGTTCTCGCCCATACTTCCATCCCAAGCACTACCTTCGCTGACAGTATTCAATCCACCAACGCGGGCAGGTTTCTCATGACGATAAGCACGCATAGCATCGACGACACTGTGATCGACATCATCATCAAGCATCTCCGTAGTTTCAGTCATCTCAGAAGCCAAATCCCCGCCACGAAGACGTGCTTCCTTTGCGGCCTTCTTCTTATCCTTGCGCAGCTTCCAGCGACTTTTCTCAGTACTCTCAGTCGTCCCCGTAATCTCAGTAAATCCTCTACTCTCCTCATCAAAATCCTTATATCTCTCCGCTTTTCCACTCTTACTCTTCTTCTTCCGTCCACCCCAGATACTGCGTCCCTCTTTCTCGCCATGCACCACACTTCCACCACCAAGATCCGTAGATTCCGTGGCACCACTCAATGTCGTTCCATTCGGACCCTTCCGCCTGAGTACCGTACTCTTATAATCATCCCAGTCGTTCTCTTTAAAGACGAACCCGCCATTTTTGGCCCAGAAGAAGAACCAGATACCCGTGAGCACGAATCCGACACCGATGATGCCAAAGAGTGCGAATACGGCGTTGTTGGGGATGGATTCGAAGGGTGTGACGCCGTCCGCACCGGGAACGGGTTGAGGGTCTGCTCGGGCGATGAGTGTGGGTGTGGGAAGGGGGGCGCGGCGGAGGAGAGTTGTGAGGTAGGTTTTTAGAGGTGCCATGATGTATTTCGCTTCTCGTGAGCTTGAACTTTGTGAAAGCGACCTTAGTCAATCGTGACGGAACTCGTCACAATTCTCTTGATCGTGCCAATCTTTAAAGCGATATCAACAACGTCGGGAATAGCTCGTCGAGACAAGATAATTATCTTGATCTTAGTTTATCGTGATCTTGCTTTCATAAACGTCGTAAAGTTTGTATCGTGAGTATGAGAGAGAAAGAGAACTAGTCCAGATTCTGGACTAGAAATGCAACTTGGAGGTATGACGAAGGTGGTTGGGAGGTTTGAAAAAGGCGGGAGGCTGGTTTGTTTACTTTGCGCCCCACCCGTTTCCACCGCGACCAAAATTAAGCGAGGTTCACAATCACGTGGCTGTTTTCCACTTCTTGTTGCTTGACGGCCGTTACCTGGACATTAACATTGGGACCTTGTAATTATTACGAGTTTGAAATACCAAGCGTGGAAATGTAAAACAAGCAACCGTATCACACGGAATATTAACAGCGCCATTATACCTACACTTCTGTGACGACTCGATTTCCTAGACCGTCACCAATAAGATCAAAAATACATCATAGAGACTTCAAAAGTTAGGCAGAATGAGGCTTTGGAAATTAGGGTATCATAGTGCTCATTAACTATCTTCTTGCTTCCTAGAAACCTGCCAGATACCGCTCAATTAAGCCTATCAGCTCTGACATGCATCCCTCCACCTCCTCATCGATAAATCCAACATCCTCAGCGACATCCATCCACTGAGTCCCTAACAAGCCTCAGATTGATAATGACACTTCTCAAAAGCCATTCCACATCGTCATACATCTGATCATGCCATCCGCACATCCCATGTACAACCCATCTACCACATCCACACATCTTCCTCTCTCCCGCCATCTATGCATTACCGCAAAATCGCGAAACAAAGAATATCCCAATGTGCAAGATAGAATAGAAGTACATGGCCATTGCTAGCACTTCGTATGCAAGATCTTAGAATACCACCCAACCCATGCCATGAGCCCTAAATGAGAAATCCACCACTTATTCAAGCGATTCAATTTGCCCTGTCCCAATCCAAATGCTTTCAGAGAAATTCCAGCTCCTACAGATTCCCACCCGCTAGATAGGACAAAAGAAATTACAAAAGAGGTATCCGGTCATCAATCATACAATCGTTCCTTCATACAAGTCAATTCCAACGACAAAAGAAAAACTTCAAGCTTTAAAGCTCAGAACAAAATGTGCTTTTGGGGTATATATACTTTTCCCTCTTCTTCGCCCCTTTTTAAGAAGACCAAAAAAGTCGAAGGACAAGCCGCCCATGAATAAATGCACAAAAAATAAAACTGGGGTCATCCTACCCTAATCAATACGCTCGCTTGCAACCGAAGAATGGAACCACGAAAAGAAAAGTATTTTCCAGATCAAAAATAACCTTCCCCAACATATTTCGTCGCACGGGTATAAGAATGTTGTGAAGATATGCGGGATCGGCCGGCGGGTTGATCGACTCTGCTTCGTCGATCATCAATCTGTGCTTGGCCAGGGTATGGGCCATATTCCGAGATGGATCGATCACTCCCACCACGGTTGCCTCTCTGTTGTCTCTTGATCTCGATCTCTCCTCCATCAGGACAATCAATTTGAGCTCCACCGACATTAACGTGAGCTCTTCCTGTGACCTTGATCGTGACATTTTCATCGTCATTGCCACTTCCACTTCGAGTGGTTCGTGTTGTAGCAGATTTTCGATAATCGCTTTCATCGCGGCTAGCACTGCTTCTGCTGCTCCCACCATGATGTCTTCGTTGCTGTTTCTTCAATGCCTCTGCAGTCAATTGTGGAGTTGGTCCGCCAACATCATCCTGATAATGGGTCGCAGCGTTCATTTTGGCCTCCAAACCACTAGCTGCGGACGACGAGGTATGCCCTGAGGTAGCTGCGGAAGGACCGTAATAGCTAGACCTCCTCCGTCCTTGGTTGGATTGTGGCTCAAGAGTTACTCTACTCATCGAATCGGCAATGTCGTATGAAGCGGAATTACGATGAGATGCAGGTCGTCGAGTCCGGGAAGGTTCTCGCTCCTGGGGAGCGTCTGGAAGATCATATGTGACTGAATTCCGGTGTTTGCTGGTACGCCGAGTTCTCGGTGGGTCGTCACGAATAAGAGTCCTTCGCTCACCTCGATCATCTGGATATGACTCCGCAGGAGAGTGTTCCATTGAGTGTCGTAGCGATGATCGTCGTTCGGGTCGATCCGATGGGCGAGGTGGTGGTGGCATTCTATCGTAATCGGATTCATATGCTTGCTGGGATCTTCTGGATGGTTGTCTTATGCTGTTTCTTGGCCTTGCAATTACGCCCTCAGCCTGCGAGGCATAACCGTCATCGTGATAAAGACTATCGTAGGACATGGATTGTTCATGTGCTGTTGTATCGCGCATACCATATCCAGAGGCAGTTCTTGCGGGTGTGTCGAATCTGGATGATAACGGTCGAGCAGACATTGGTCTTTCCGGTGCCGATGAAGCTTGCGATCCAAAGTAGTCTGAGCCAGGAACTGAAGGAGCATGATATACCGGAGTACTATATTGATAGTTCTGGCCTTGAGCATACGGAGAAGGTGAATGCGACGGAGCAATTATCGTCGGAGGGTTATACGTTGGCGCTTGGGGTTGCGGTACATAATTTGCCCAAGCTGAACCTGACAACGGAGGACCAGCACCATACGAACCCGAATAGGCAGCATGATAACTTGTCGGTCTCGAAGGATACGGCGAGGTGAATGCTGTTTGTGCACGAGGACGAGCAATGGGTTGCGACATCGTCGGCTGGGTCATATGCGACACAAGTGGTGGTGCTGATGGTGTCGGCTGTGCTGGCTGAATGCCAAAATGTCGAGGCTGTTCCTCCTTCACTCTCGGAAAGTTCTGATTCTTGTGCGCCGACGGCGGTCTGGCCGACTTTCGCGGTGACTTGGGACTGGTGCTGGAGAATGAGCTTCGTCGATCGTGCTTTATCTCGCGCTCGGTGATGATTTCGACATTTTTCTCTGGCCTTCGCTCCGGAGCAAATTCGAGCTGTTTCCTCCGCTTAGAACTATCCTTTTCGGGTTCCCGCTGGGAGATCTTGGGTAGTTTCTTTGATGATCTTGCAGATTGTTTCGTTCCCTTGACTGCCTTTTTCTTTTCATCGTCGTAGTCGACCACGTAGGCGGGCTGCGGAGCCATGTTGCGATCGGATGCGTGGGGTGCGACGACAGGCTGGCATGCGTCAGGACCTGATGCGGAGCAAGTAATTGGATTTGCGCAATGCCAGGTGTCGACGGCGGGGTCGTGAGCGGTATTTGAGTGTTTACTCTCAGCGTCGCATCGGGTGGTCTAGCATGCGGATGTTGATGTTGCTGGGAGCGATGTGGTCTGGTGGTGGGATGGGCCGCGATTTAAAAAAAGATAGTATCGGGAGGAGAAGAGCAGCTCACAGACTTTTTGTTAGCGAGGGGCGAAGTGGGCTGCGAAGTGGGTGAAGGGAGGAGGGCGGATGGGATGGTGGAGGCTCGCGGAGGGACGAGGGTGGAAGGTGTGGATGCGAGAGGGTGAAGGAGGGCGAGTCGACTGGGCGACCGGCGACTGAGCAACGGAGTGACGCCAGGGAAGCAGCAAGCGAGGAAGCGAGAATGGAAAGGGATGCGGGCGCGGGACCACGGGCCTGTGTGTGTGTATGGATGGGTATGGCAACCTGAGAGGATCCAGCTGCCGGGATATTTTTTTTTTCTGTTATCGATAATGAGATAGAATACGGCGAAGCAATCACTGCCAGCTGCAGTGAGCCGGACAATCGTTACTCGCAACGGCCTTCCCACAAGGTTGGTCCTGGGAATAGGTCGAGTCGCTCGAGGATCGGGTACGTCTGGTGAGTGATCTGGTTAGGTCTTGACTATCCACCGTGCTGCGTATGGTATTGCAACAGCCGGGCGATACGACAATGGGAAAGACAGCGACACCGACAATGTCAATCAATTGCTGTCCACGCAGTCTGGCACTGGCCTTGACCGGATATGGTAGATGAGGTGGATGACCTGGGCGGGAGCAATGCAGCAATGGGCGGAGCCTCCTCTGGTGGAGTCCTGGATGAAGTTTGCTCTTGGATCGACCAGTCCTGGGCAGTCTGATCTTCTGGTGCGTCTATACCTTGGGGTGGGATGGGATGTGGTATGGATGTGTGGTATGGACTGTAATGTAATGTACGATTCAACACGAAGCAGTCAGAGACAAAACGGGCACCCTCGGGCGTGCTGAGCTGAGGTGAAGTGGTACTCGACGGAGAAGATGAGAGATGGAATCAAGAAACTTTTCTCTCTCCTGTCCTTTCCGCGCTGACGGTATTTTGCTTGTTGTGCTGTCCTTCAGCCTAATTGTCGTACGGGAGAGTGAGTTGGGTAGCAATGTCCTTATGAAGAGGTGGGTTCGTTAGGCACGGCGGTGTTGCATGGAAATGACTCTTCCAAGTCACGTCGGGAATTGAATAGAAGAGGAATCTAGAAAAGCAAAAGAGGGGGGACGAAGACGTTCGAATCTGGTCGAAGGGGAAGAAACAAATAATTGTTCAAGCTAGCTAGCTGGTGGTTGATTTGACGTTTGCTGTCCTGCAAGCGACTGTCTGGGGAAAGGAGGGAGCAGACGAAATCGCGAAGCGAGACTGGCTGCTGGTTGCGCCTTCGAAGCTGCCACTATGACGGAAAAATAGCAACAACGTCAGGATGACTGGCAATGCTTGAACCGCACCGCTCGCAGCAGCGACTCCGTGTTTCCTTTCCACAGACCGAGAATCGAGCATCTCACTGGCAGGGAAACGGAGCAGACGTCTTGCCGATGCAGCGCCAGCAGCAACTCGATCCGTCTCATCGGCGACCGGTAGATGGTGCAGCCACGCATACATAGCCAGGTAGATGAATCTACGCCATGAAGAGTACAAAGATATGTGGCAGTCTTGCAAACAGGAAGAATGACTCCTTCCAAGCTTCCAATTTACGTATGCTTCTTTTGCTGCTGCTTGATGCCTTCTGCCTTTTCCTGCCTCTGCTCGCAAGCGGGGAAGAATCATCGGCAAAGCAGAGAATCGAATACTGTCTACAGTACGAGCTAGAGCGGCATGGATAACCTCCTAAGCCTCTCTTTGTCGTCAATTCATAGGTCAACGAAATCACTCTTGCATCTCTCTTGACGCCATCTTGTACGCTTTAACATAGGAGGCTCATGCATTCGAGATGAAGGGACCAAACGACATCCAGTGTGCGAACTTGCCTACGAACTGGTCTCATCTTCAGCTCGCGGATTCGTCGTTCATGGCTGTTGTGTATCGAGTGCTTACGCCGGCGCGCAGCCAGCCGGCATTTTATACCCTCCATCAGATCTGATATACCAGTTCCCTATTTGCAAGCAGGACTATTATTCCATCCCGTGTTTCAGGCGACCTTATCATGAGGATGGAATCCGACGGATATGGACTCGGGTCATCATCGCACATCATCGGGGTCGTGGGATGTGGAACTCTCTGGATGGACTGAAATGGATGAAAACAAAGTATATCCTCATTTAAATCCAAACTTAGCACTTATCGGAGGTCGGCCACTTCCAACTACGATCTTACACAGTCGTACCATCGATGACCATCCAAGGCATCTCCGACCAGACCACAAGAAGGATCGCAATTCCACCGCATCACCTGCAACTCGCCCACGACTCGAGTCCAGCACACAGGAAACATCGCAAAGAAGCCATACAAAGTCTCCATCGAGTCATCTCTGTGGAATACGAAGTCGACGCTGTGTTTCTCCCTCCGAATCCTTCGAAAGTCCCGTGCGCCAATCACGTCAAGCGAATGATTATGCATACTTGGCGTAGCTATTACGCTGGTGACGAAGTATTATGCATTATATGCAGACCATCCAAAATATGCAGACGAACACCACCATTATCCCTGTCCGGCCTCACGATAGTGTCGTCGACGACAAACCATCGCCATGAATACTGGATCAGTGAAAGACTCGTGAGAGAAATTCGACGCGTCACACCTGCTGTCGTCCGACCTTTGTCCTGTCTGTTGCCGACCGAGATGGCAAGATTGGGACAATGGAAAAAATGATGCATTAGTACCACCTCCCTGATGGAAGTGGGGTAACAAAAGCTTCACAGGGCTGAAGAATCAAACATCCGCGATTCCTCGATACTCCGTATCATTCCACTCATCACTCATCAAAGTGGGGACAACACTCAATCAAAACCAACATCTCTAGCTCGAAAATCAAACATGATTGCGCTATATACCACATCAACGACTCAACATCAAATGATCTTCCCGTTCAGCACACCCTCAAAAGGCTCTCTTCACCGCCTTTTGATATGAGTTCTTGATTCCGCCACCATTCCGTCTTTCTGGTCCTTCTTTGCTTCTTCGCGGGCTGCGAGACCAGAGTATCGGGAATTGGCCAAAGATCTGTTTGGCTGGCCTCAAATGTGGAGTGTATCACGAGTCGATCTTCTTGTTCGGCTTCGGCCTCGACTTCGCGGTTTTGTTTCGCCCCCAATGCTGCGACAGACCATTTTGAGAGAGTGTTGATAGTGGTTGAAGGCGCATAGGCTTGGCTCACGCCCGGTTTGTATGGGGTTTGGATGGAGTGGAGGTTTGTGTATGCAGATAGCCGGGAGGCGGAGGCGGGGTAGAGGTGTGGTGTTGATTGTTTGAGGCGGGGTTGGTTTGGGAGGGTGGTGTAAGGGGACGGAAGGGTGTCATGTGATGGTATAGGTAGGATACTCGAGTGCACCCTCGAAGGAAGGGGAACGAATAAAGGTAGATGAGGAGAGGCGAGGAGCAATTATATCATGTGATGATTTACAGAACGGTATACCTCGCGATACCTAGGTAGGGATGACAAAGGTGAGTACGACGAAGATCAGAGGGTCATTGACATCAACAGGTAGCCAAAAATATATTAAGTCCCATTTCATCGCAACCAAATACCTATACCACTCTTATATAAAAGCATCAAATACCATCCTCTACCCTATGCATCCTAAACCCACCTACAAGTATCACACCATCCCATTTCACTCCTACAGTAAATCACATCCTAGTTATAAGCATTATGACCTTACATTCAAGAACATACTCAGCGGTCCTGGCCTATTCTTAGTATAAAAGAAGTATACCTTCCTCATCAAAATCCTCCTTCCCATTCCACGAAGCCTTTTCCGAGGAAGTAAGAGATTACATTTTCGTAAAGAACATCTAGAGAGACACCTCAATTTCCAATTAATACGATGTCCCTTTATTTCTAAACCAGTCGTCCTTCCTAACAACTATACCCTTCCAATCATATAACTCCCCGTCTCCTCCCCACATACTTACATCGAGGTTTACTATACCATTGAATATCGATAGTAAATCAAGCAATCACTTTACCAAATAATGTACACTTCCATCCTACAAAGATCACTACCGTAAGAAGTTCCTTCAGCGCTCACAGTCATAGGTCACCCAAATCCACATCTAATAACGGGATTCTGATATCGACGGAGATGTTGAAATCCTACCGGGGTGAGCTACGGTTATGCTACTTACAAATCCTCTTAACATTGGGAAGTTCAGTGGTAATTTTGGGTCTATCGTCAATATCATAGGATTTTAAAGGTCTATGTGATGACGAATATCTGATTTCAAACAAATCAGAACAACTCCAAGGTAACTCCAAGGTATCCAAAACTCCAACTCCTTAAACGTAATTGGAAAATATCATAATTCTTGAAATAAGTTCCAAGCGCCAGATATAACAATAACAAATCCCGTTCCCAAATCATCTCACTGAAGTTTTGATGTGATCGTAAAAGCAAACTCCCAACTCCTCGTCCCAATCTCCCTCAAACTGGTTGGCGATGCCCGATAAACCCTTCCTCCTGAACTCCAAGACGCCCTGAACCAGCAAAACCACTCCCAATCCTTCCATCCAAATCTCTGATTGTTAAAAAGAGTGGTTCAAAAAAAAATCGGTGTTTTTTTTTATGGTTTATTTAAAGCTGAAAGGATATCAAAGAGTGTGGTGATGTTCCGTAAAAAGGAAATGATGTAGTAAGAAAGAAGCGTCGGGATCGTCGATTAAGGAAAATAAGAAAGATTTTTGCTTGCTGATGAGAGAGATGTGAGATGATTGCTGAAAGATCGGTAGATTTAAAGCGTGACATAAATGCTGAAATGGCAGTAAGTGTAAGGCTCGATGGATGTGATTTGTTGCGATGATGCTTGAAGGTCGTGGATCTTGCTGGGACGCAGGATGTCTTTTGAAGATATTAGCGCGGTTGAACGACACTTCAGCATTGCTAGTATGCGTTGATGCCACATGACGCTTCCATTCGTATATGGTGCTGAAGGTAGTGGGATAGTCTGCGTGTTTGCATGAGCAAGGAAGCCAGACTGAGGGTTGAGATCTTGATGAGGAGCTGAGGATATTGTAGTTGTATGATGCACGATTGATCGTGTAATGCAAGGCGGAGTCTTTGATCGTGTAGTTGATCTTGATACGGTGGTAGTGCTCAGCTGGTGTAGCGGTAGGTGGTGATAGGATATTATAGTACGCGCCATGCTGATCTTTCAAATGCCGGGGAATATCGTTCTTGGTACTGCTGCCTGATTCAAAAAAAAGCAGTCGCTGCATAGATTTTCGCGTTCGTGTCTTTGACTTTACGTTATCGATGGTATCTGAAAAAGTGCTTTCCAAAGTGGTCGTCTTGCCGTTGCGACTCTCCATGAATGTAGCCTGCCGTGGGGCTCTTCCAGGTTTGAGCACCACGAATCTCCTAGGCTTGGTATAGACCGTGTCACTGGATTTGATACAACTTCCGAGCACTCGGTTGACACCTTTGTTGGCCGAGGGTTCAGACCATAGAACCTTGAAGACACTGCCAGGTTTGAAGATCTTTTCGAATCTTTCTTTTCGATCATTGCAACTTGAGTTCTCCGAGTTATGGTGTAGAATATTCAGGGGGCTTTGGTCTTGCAACTCTTGATGATTTCGATTAGGATCGTCGCCATGAGCACCATGATAGCCAATAGGTGATGAGAACTCCTCTATTACTTTCGCAGAGTCTGTTGGATGGTTGGTGTAGGGGATAGTGTGATCACTCGAATTTAGTCCAGTCATGCGACCCATGATTTCCCATCTTGATGTCGGAATAGAACTATCACCGTCAGCAAGATAACGTCGCAAATTTAGGATGACTTACGTGCAGCTGTAGCCACCTGCATTTGTTTTCGAGCCAAAATTTCGAGCCCGTCCACGTTGATGGGTTCGATATCCATGCACTTTCATAAGGTCATCAAAAACATGATTGATGTTGGCCCAGTAATCCTTGTAACCGCCTTCATAATTGTCCAGAGAGTTTGCGTCAATAATAACTGGACTGACAAATCCGGGAGAAGATCCGGTATAGGGTTGTGTTATATTATTCCAGGTTTCCGGTTGTTGTTGGTAGATTTCCACTTCTTCCAAACTTTTAAAACTTTCTCGAAAACATTCTGGTGGCGAAAACCAAGGAGTAAAACAAAAACCCCGTTGTGGCTCATTAGTAGCTGGAATCGTGGAATGCACATACTCCCTCGGGAAGGTCCACCAAATGTATCCGGGTTCAGTGTCACAACCAGGAGTTCTTCTTCGCTTCGAGATAGAAGGATTATCTACACCCGAGAGTCTTCTTGAGGCAGGGTATTGAGCAGAATTGTAGACTTTCCCAAGATGATTCTGCAACATATATCCTTGATTTGGTGTTTGGTTCGAAGTCTTGAATTGAATGCGCTCGAATGTTTGCTTGACGAGAGGTTTGGTGACTCTAGTCAGTAGCCTGGCTATGTCCTTGCTGATGAAGGTGCTGTTAGATCCCGTATCAAAGCACATTGGGCTGATAGAACCATGGCCATTTGGATGGAAGATGATATTCTCTGGCTTCAGATCTCCATGTCGTTGATCCGGATTCCTAGCAGAAGAAGTCGTAGCGCCATGTAGAGCTTTCAAAGCAACATAGAGATTAAACATCTGTGAAGCCATGAAGGATACTGCCCCAAAATCTGTTGTTAGTGCGGAGTTCCGGCTACTACAAACCAAACAGAAGTTCCTCTTGACGGCAGAGCCATCTTGTTCTAAACAGGCTATGCATCGGCGTCTCTGTATATCACCTCGCGGGACTATTTTGTGACTAGCGGGGTACGCGATCCGCCTCAGCTTCAAGGCTATCAACCTGTTGGGACAGTTAGAAACTCAGCGTGGATGGTAATGTAGTAATTAAGATATTATAAATAACTTACCCGCCCGTTGACGTTCCGCCGATCATATCAAAGTATTCGCTAAGACGAGGTGTTAATTCGTCCGACGGAGCTGCACCTTGCACCGCTCTGGTTATGGAGTCCGCTATGATGAGAGAAGCCAAACCTGTGACATCTCCACCATCTTCATGTTAAATGGTTAGCGGGGGCTTTGGGGGATTTAAGTTAGACTTGATGCTTACCTAGTGAGCTGAACCTTTGATTGACTGGAGAAATTTGTTCGGGTTGGGGTAATATAGCACTCGACGAACAAGCAGTGTCGATATCCAAGCTAGGTCCAGATATCCTTAAATGGTGATTGATTCTTCCTGGTGCAAAAGACTTCGGTCTACCATTGAAAAAATAAGACCCGATTCCTTGGGCAGAATTGGTTGCACGCCAGTCGTTCTACATGTGTCAACCAAATGAAAATAAATGCAGAGTTGGGATGACTCACCTTTCCTCCTTCGTACCTCAACAATTCTCCAGTGTGCCCTTCAGCATAAATATCCTTCGAAGCAAACATGTTGTTCCGTTCGGGAGATTCGGAATGATCGACATTGAAGTTGATCTCACCTAGCTGAAGCTCATTCTCGCCATTCAACCATGGGGGACGGTTGTAATTGCCTTCATCATGGTCATATCTGAGTACTGTATCCTTGTCATATTGTCTTGCAAAGCCCTTAGTGTGACAGTTACAGGTAGGGGTTGAAAACTTTGCCGGACGTTCGTTGTGCTGGGTCAACACATGCGTTGTCAAGTCCTTCAAAATCTTGCCACATGCAGGGCAAGTCGATTGTTCTTTCAATTTTGATTCCTCGCCGTTGCAGTTATTTTTGCCAGCATGTCCTGCTTCTAGGTAAGCGATATATGTCTCCACTGCTCTTCTTCTCTTTTCAATAGAGATTTGGGGAGTCCGAGGATACTTTAACAGACTGCTGGTTTTCCGATTGATGTCATCCGAGGAGGTGTAGCGTCTTTGTGCCGGTCTGTACGGCTGGCGTTTATGTTGTCGCTGCTTCACTGCATGACCGCCATAGTTCGATGGACGAGAAGATCTAGAAGAGAAAATGGAAGGGGGAGCGAAATAAGTGATATCCCTGGCAGCAGATTGAGTGGATATGTTCTCGACTGCATGTTGGGAGAAGACATTCTCCGTTCCGATCCTGTCTTCGTTCAGGAATCGACGCATCTGGTAGGACACGGCTGATGACGCAGGCGGAGAGTAAGGTTGATATTCCACATTAATATATGCGTCTGCTGAGAGACGGGGAGACCGGGTCAGTTCAGACTTCGAAATTTGCTCGTCGGGAATGTAGCACAAAGCTGAAGTGGTAAAATGATTTTTCGTATGCCAGGTCATTGATGAATTATTGGGATATCGTGACTGCTGTTCTTTTAAGGATCGTTGCAGAATGCACTCCTTGAAATCTCCTGTAAATGTCGTTGTCTCGCTGGAAGCTTCTTCAGTCACATCTATCCCGCCGGTAGAGGTCGAAGATTTGAGACTTTGAAGGTAACGCTCCCGACATTGCTTCGCCGATCGAGTTTTTAGCTGTTGTGAAATTTGTACCCAGTTTCTTCCTCCTGGATGTACCTCCTCAGCAAGCTCAAGAAGGCCAGCGTCCTCATTTTGAGTCCAGGGTCCTCTTCTGTAGGTTCCGTTAAAGTCAATTTCAAGTTTCCAGACGGATAGCTTTTTGGGAATTGTTTGACTTTTGTGATGAGACAGAATTGTGTCAAACATTTCACTCGATATGGGATTTCCTTCCCACATGGAGTCAAGTTTATTAGAACCTGTGTTGATCTCTTTGAGGGATCCTTCGGGGTCGAGTAGCAGGCTGGATCTAAGTCGTGTCTTTGATAGATCTTCCACAAGTCGATCAATCGATTCCTTTTCTGCTTCATCTTCCGCAAGCCCGTCGCTGCTTTCGTCACAAAGATCAGATGATTGACCGGCGCCCGATTTTGATGTCGAACTGCTAGAACTACCCTTTGAGGTAGATTTGGTGGATGACTTCCCAGCACGTTGCTTAGTAGACTTTCCAGAAGTCTTGGGTCCTTTGCTTGGGGGTTTCCCGCCAGTGTGGCTATCGTCATCTTCGTCATCACTCTCATCGTCCTGACCACGGTCAGCCTTTGGCCAAGTCTCGCCCCTCTTATAGTGCCAGAGAATGTGTTTGTTTCGCTCTTCCAGAGTTGTGAAGATAACGTCGCAGAGTTTGCATTCCCTTGGCCAATTATTGTTGAGGAAGTACTTGCAACCATTCACACCAGCGTTTGCATCCTTTCTAGTATATCCGTGTTTCTCAACGAGATGCTTGGTAAGATGATAAGTTCTTGTAAAAGTAGCTTTGGAAGGTTGATTGACCAAAGCCGGCAAGCAGCGGCGATAGTGATCCTCGAGGCTTTCTTGCATCGTGAATGGGCTGCTGCAGAGTTGACAGACCGAAGGTCCTGATAGATAATCCGGGCAAAGACAAGATACACACATGTAGCGCTCTTGGTTGTAATGACCCTTGTTCTTTTCGTGTCTCTGAAACTCCGAAGCGTTATGCGAGATTTTGTTGCATCCTTCAAGAGTGCAATGATATTGCGGTTTTGATACTGTGATGCCCTCAGACAAGTCATCCGCGATTGCAGCATCAGAATCCTGTGAGGAATCAATTGGCTGGTCGTCCAGAATAGCAGACGAAGAAATCGAAGTAGCATCAGTTTGGGACTCATTGTCTGATGACTCGCTGGTAGTGTTTGAGTTGAAGGACGAGGTTGTATCGCTTATGGAACGACCATCTTCAGCATCGTCAAAATCCTCTCCATACAGCATTGCTTCATGATGCAATTGTCGAAGCTTCTTGAAGGTCGGGGAAGATAGATAGCTTGCGAACAACTGTTTCAAGCCAGTTTTTCTAGTTGCTGAGCTTTTGTGGTTCTTGTTCTTGTGGGACGTGATGGGTCTATGGGTAGAGCCAGGACGCTTTGTAGCTGATTGGCTAGACAGCCTTGTCACCTTTGGCGCGAACGTGTTCATGCCGTTTTCAGAAGTTGAACGTCCAGCAGGTTTTCTTTTTTGCATGCTTCCCTGTAAAGCATTGCTGTTAGTATTCGATATGGGCATCGTAGTGCCTTGTTGAATACCCGCGCTATCGAACTTCGGTTTGGAGAACAAAGGTTGACGATTACTGAGAACATAGGGAACTAAGAGGTTCTGGCTTGCTGGTAGGCCATAGAGAGTGGAGACAGAGCCATCAATAGTTTGGAAGTCATCTGATTCGCTAAACATTTGTGGATGGCCTATTTTCAACGCCCCTGAATGGAGAGGGTATCTATCATTGACTTCACAGATTAGTGTCAATTGCATGTGTAGTTCGTGAAGATCTACTCACAGTTTAAATTTGAAGAGCTGTTCCTATGGTCGGTTGCATTGTTGAAAACAGCTGCACCACTCGGCATACCGGTATTGTAAGCAAGGTAAGTTGGAAGCATAGAGTCTTCAACGGCCATAGCTGCGGGAGGCTGCAGCCTATACGGAGCAGTCAAAGACCCCAAAACGGACTTGCTATGCAACCCCATGTGACTAGTGGGGTAACGTGTGTTAGGATTGAATGAATTGGCAGACCAAATGTCGGCCTCCGGGGCAGCAGGACCAGGTGGCCGTGTCCAGTCGTCGATTGTCTCCCCGTTCATATCGTAAAACAGTTGTCAATCTTGATCACCAACTCTATGTGGGACAAGCAGTGACTGC
Organism: Glarea lozoyensis ATCC 20868; assembly: GCF_000409485.1. Taxonomy (NCBI): domain Eukaryota; kingdom Fungi; phylum Ascomycota; class Leotiomycetes; order Helotiales; family Helotiaceae; genus Glarea; species Glarea lozoyensis. Next base: position 1,289,130 of record NW_007360989.1, on the reverse strand, counting down.
ACGCCGATTGTGCTTTGCGTGAGAGATGTTCCAAAATGATTGAGTGTAGAGAGGACGATGAGCGGGAGTTCTACCCGTTTTCACTCGCCGGGTTACAATGATTTATCGGGCTGCAGTGGACCTGTGAGGGCGACAATACTTGGTGTGGCTGAGGGCGAGAATATTGAATCCGAGAAAGCGCAGCTCTCTTGCTGAGGGCGTGCAGGAGGTTACATGGGTATTGGTGTGATTGGGTGGTGAGTGTGAGAGGGCAAGCTCACCGAGATCCCTGCGTCCTATTGGCGAGAAGTCCAATTGTCTCATAAGCAAATGTGTAACAAAGAAAAAGTCACGTTCTGACAGCTGTCAAATAAGTTTGAGACTGTAAACATGTTGCTTAGATAAATCGTATTAGTTTCGTTGAACAAAAAACCCCCCATTGCCGCCGGCCCCCATTGCAATAATGATCGTTTAAACCGGTCAGTTTACGAACGTATCTATATTCCATCAAACTTCTTGAATTCGTTCCTAATCTTACATTTCTTACCACTACGAACTGTGCACAAAATCGTAAGGGCGGCGTGTTTCTGACATGTTGTGAGATTTCATCAGATCTGGAAACAGAGAAGACTGTAGACTCTTATGTGAGATGTACAACGGACTTTTGGGTTTGCATGTTGCCTGAAAAAGTGTTGCGATCTTTGCGTTCGTCTGCAGGACCATATTAGCAAAGTCACGCAAGACTGTAATGGCATCACTTACAGAGAACAGTCTCGAGTCTGACTTCTTCAAATATTGAAGTCTTCGCTTCAAACTTTCTTTTTCAAGTAACGTCTGCAGCCACTGCTCGGTGCAAAAGTGTTGTGCAGCCTCCAACTCAAAAAATACGCCGAGGGCTTTTGTGGTGAGCTTCCGACCGAAGGATCTCTTATAAAGTGTCAAGAAATCGACAAATTTTTGAGTCGATGCTCTGTACGGATGGGCAGCGGAAACCTTATCTACTGCTGGCGTTGTAAAAGGTCTAGATCGTGATTTCATCGTGTATAAGTGGAATAAAGCCTGTAGACTTTGAAGATCCTGTGTCTCGTTTTTAGCATCAATTTTCTCCCAGGCCTGATCTAGAGTCCATTCGAGGTGTACGACATCCGCTTCCTGCCATGCGGCAATGACCAGATATGAACAGTCAATGGTGGGTGACGGCGACATGGCGGCCCCTTCTTCTCTCCACCAACTGTCATAGACGTGGAAAACTGTCGGATTATCTTTCGGAGAAAAGTGTATCGCTTGAAGTGCGATGTCCCAGAAATTATCTTTCACGTCTTGCTTGATACTCGAGGAGAACCAGAACACCCCGTTTGGCAAGGCACGAACATTTTGGGCAATGTACTCAATGGCCGCTGTCAGCTGTTCCAGTTTGAGAGTGGCCTTCAATCGTACCGTTCGTTTGACTGACCGCCGGATTCGGCGTGATGATGACCGAGGTAATGGCGGTGGTATGAAGTCGTCGAAGTCAGACACGTCCGACCAATTCCATCCATTGCGTACTCCTTCATCTGCATCTCTCAAGTACCTATTGAGCATGAACAAGCGATTCCAGTTGATACAATCGCTGGGTGAGTCTAATTGCTTCTGCGATACTTTCGGCTTCGAGCTAGGGTATCCGGGATAGCACGCAATTGATTTTGCATTGAAATTATGTGGGTTATAGAGACGGTGGAATTGAGAAGAACGTGGGGTACCGCTCTTAGCAGAATGGAAGTTCGAGCTTGAATTCGCATCAAAACTGTTGTCGGATGCGGTCCGTCCTCGCATTATGGGCTGCGCACTTGACGAAGCTGTATCTTGGACATTACTCCTTATACGCTTCCGTGGTGGGCCATTATTGTCATTATCATCCTCGTCGTTGTCTTCGTCGCTTTCATCATCTTTTCGATGATGGTCCGGACCAGGAGGTCGATCCTCTCCCCTCTGGTAGTGTTTTGCGATATGCTTCATTCGCTCTTTCCAGTTCGTAAACGAAACATTGCATAGGTGGCACTGTCGTGGCCAGTTATTGGTCAAAGAGTACTTCCAATTCCCAGAAAGCTCGTTCGCTCTCACCATCCCAACATTGTGTTGCCGTCGAAGATGACTGTTGAGGTGATATTTTCTGGTGAAAGTGTACTTGGGATTATCTTGGTCTGGGAGACAGAGCCTGTAATGAGCTTCAACATCTTCTGTCCTGCAGAATCTATGACGACATATTTCACAAAATGTATTATCTGTGGGAACGCCCTCTGGAATGAGGCATTGTAAGCACATGTATCTTTCCTGAGGGTAATGGTCTTGATTCTCTTCGTGTCGCTTCCAATCGGAGTAAGCGCTGAAGTTTTGTTTGCAGCTCTTGAACGTACAGGCAAATCGTGGTTTTGTGTCCTGATCAGGCTCACGCGTCGTTCTGTTCCAGTTATCGTGACCGTCACTAGTATAGACAGCGGGGTTTTCGCAGCCGTTCGATGAGTTCGAACCATGATCGCTGTACATATTGATATCCGATATATCTGATCCGGTAACGGACTCTTGTGAAGCTGAAGGGGTTCTCAGAATAGATGTGTTCTCCACACTCATGTGCATCTCTCCATAGGACATCGCTTCATCCATCAGCAGTTTGAATCCTTTAAACGAAGGTGCATTTGAATATGCTTTGAAGGCCTTCTCTAATGTATTCATTTTTGGATGTTGTATGATCTTGCTTCTAGCTTTTCGAATTTTAATCGGGTTGTTGATGGATTCACCAGACGCCCCAGCCTTGGTTTTTGCACTCTTCCCACATCTTGGTAAGGCATTCCTTCCATTTCTCTTCTGCAAAGAAGCTTCCAGTCCTGGTTGCTCTCCCAAGTCCAGCTGTGAGGAGTCATTATTTGTTGATATGGTACCAAAGGCAACAGGATAAGTGGTGAAACAGTCAGATTCTGTGAAGGAAGACTCTGATATATAATCGATTTCTGTCGACGTTTGCGGAAAATAACCTCCAGTAAAATGAGTTGTGTCGTAAACCGATGGATTTGGTGGCAGAACCGTTGGCCAAAGTGACTCATCAGTAGAGGTAGTTGATTCAAATGTCGGCGCGTGGAATTGGTTTTCTTCAGGAAAATTCAATAAGTGTGCACCTGGTATCATAGTGCTATGTTCAAAAGGATCTTGAATTTGGATGTTTTGAATAGGGACTTTTGTTGTTGTCAGAAGCAGGGGGTTCACATGGAGCGGGTCGATCATCTGATCTTGCTCTGCTGCCTGAACGGTCCAGCTTCCACCCATATCCAAGGATATATTGACCCGTTATGGCTTGATATCGCGAGTATTGAAACTTGAGAGTTTACTTGTAGTTCGGCTGGAATTCTCAGAAAAAGTATACGAAGCACCAGGAGGTGGTTGAGAAGGCGAGGCCCTGGCTTCATTTAGCAGCCTGAGCAGGCTCGAGGGCACCGAAAAGCAGATAAATATCGGAATAAAGTTCGAGGGCGGCGGCGAGGGCGTGCATGACCTTGGTGGCGCTGAGCCAATAATAGCTGACAGCTTGTACTTCCTCACCAAGACCCTAGTCAGCCGCCTATTGGCTGAGGCATCTCAATGGGCATTTGTAACCCTGGGGGGCATGGCTTTTGTACGATGGAAATATCGTCAGATTGAGTTTCAATCAATTTGTGAAACGAGTCGTGAAAGTAGTAGGCCCAAACTGACCCAAGGCTTCCAATGCTACCACGTGTGAAGAAAAGCTCGAATATCAGTCTATCAAGACTTCATAAACTTCTCAACGAAGTGAAGATCTCTTTTCTTGATGAAATTCCCCAGCTCAGACGTTGGAACACAAGCCTTCATCATGTTCACAACTGCTCCAACATCTACCCACTGGTGTGTAAGCCCTTCTCCAATCTCCAACTCGGTCAACTCAAGAACGCCCGTGTCTTCGATAACTTTGGCGTTGTAACAGTAAGAGAGTTGATGAAGGTCGTTTCTCCATTCTTCCGTCGCTCCTAGAAAGTTTCCAACCGAAATCTTGCAACCAGTTTCCTCCAGAGCCTCCCTCTCACCTGCTAGCGCATGATCTTCGTCGTCTTCGATGCCACCACCAGGAAGCTTGTAATAATTGCCTTTCTGTACATGGATGATAATGATCTGGTTTTGACTATTTGAAATAATAAGGCGAACGGCTTTCCTCTCTTCGTATCGAATATCCTTGTTCTGTGAGCCAATTGTCTTGGCCTGTTGGATAGAGCTGATATCGGCCATCGTGTTGGAAATTGGGGATCAACATTAAGTCTTAGGCAATCAGTTAGTAAGTTGCAATCCTTTATTGCTCATGTTTAAAATTAACGAACCAAAACAGCGTTTGAAGGTACTCCCTATGGTTTTCGCTTTAGCATTCAACAGCGGGCTGTCCCCTTTGCCTTTACTTATTCCCCCCTTCAAATCTGATTCTCCAATCTGTAAATGACGCGAACGTGGACGAAATGGATGCGAGGAAATTTTGAGTCCTGCTTCTCCTTATCAATTATGTATAGCTACTCGGTGAGACTTGCCGTGATCGTTCTTGTAATCGGTGAGGGTTAATCTCAACAATCCCTGCAACCCTGACAGATCCGTTGATTATGACCTCTGGTGAATTTATCTGGCAGTCTTCAGGTAGACCCTAGAACCTTCCAAACCGTCGAAGTCTGTCCTCGAACATGACAAAATGCCAATGATTTTTACTCACATGAGTCGTCCATGATGCCTGGAGCGGATCATCCAGAATTTTAAATCAACAAAAAAAGCGATCGTTCAGATAAATATTTAGTGGCTCAAACCATGCGTTCTACGATGCGGTATTTAGCAGCCTGTCAGCGGACGTAGTTTGTTCTTGACCCGCCCTATATTGTCGGAAATGGAAACCTGCTGTAATTGACGCCGCAAGGTGAGTGGCATATCCTTGAAATTGTTGGAGGGATATTTCCCGGCCGTCGTGAAATAGCATCACGGCAACAAGTCTCCTTTGAATTGACGGACTGCTTGCTTATCTCGAGAAGGGCGATTCTATCTTCGCACAACCCAACAGTCTACTGTAGAGTAATCAGGCAATACTTGACCCTTCTATCTTGAATCCTGTAGCATTTAAATGCGCATCGTCACAACTAGACTCTTTCGAAAATGTAAACTGGCGAACCTCACAGTTGAGATATCCGGTTCCTGTATCAATCCGTCAACATCATAGATAGGGGCAAGTTTAACACCGCGAACTTTTTTAAGTGACCGGGGAAACCAGACTAAGAGAAAGAGCTTCGTACCACGTGGAGGACTGCTCCCGTCCTCTTCGTCTACTGCATATCCAATTTCCTTTCCAAAGTAAATGGGTCCGCTCCAGTCTTCGGTAAGGTAGTGAAGAAACGCCCCATGAGTAAACACAACTATGACCTTCTCTGGGCGAACGTAAAGCCACTGTCTGAGACGCACAGCGCGAGCTTTAACCGCCGATGGTGTGGTGCTGTATGCTCCTTCCTGGAAAAGTTCTTAGTTGCGGCCAGGATATCAAGAATCAAGACAAATAGTTGCCATAAAGAATTTGGTGAAATAAATAAAATTGGAAAAACCATAGGAAAGGGAGAAAGATTTGTTGACAAGAAAGCAGCGATACCTTTGAATTCCACCCCTCAGTCAGCCCATCATAGTTAATCTCAATATTCCCAACCAGGACATCCTCGTCACCCTTAAACATTGTCACAGCCTCAATCTCCAAGTCCTTTCTATCCAGTCCGATATTGCAAGGCATACCGCTGACTTCCTGTGCATCAGGCAGCAGAATCAACCCGGTCTTAGCAAGCACGGGACCAAAAGAGTAAACAGCTGTTTGGATGGTACGTCGCAATGGCGACGCAACAACTAGGTCGATCTCGTGATGAAACGACTCGGATAATTTCTTGAGTTTTTCGCATTGTTGGATCCCTTTCTCAGTGAGAAGCGCATCACGCGTATTTGGGTTGTGCTGTGGGCAGAGTTAGGCAAAATTTTCAAATACACGAATGGGAGGGCGATTACTGTGACATTATGCTCAGCTTCGGCGTGCCGAACGAGATACAATAGTGGTGGCATGGTAGTCTGCTCTCAGTTGAAGTCAGAACGTCAACTTTGGTCTAATGGTCCGCCGGTGGATGAATAAATTATCAGCGAGAAGAGGTGATTTACGAAAATCCTGATTATTAAGGCTTTCGGAACGCCCGGCGAGCCATTACAATTAAGTGCTACTTGGGTGAATCGAAATAGGATTTGTTGGATCTCAAACCCACGTTAAAATTGAGAGAGGTCGAGCTTCTTGCAAGAAACAAATGTACCACCCTTGTCATTCACGTGATCGGACGATCAAAGTTGCAGATTCAAAGTCATGATTGTGTATTCAGAAACGGGATACGTAATTAAATACTTGTTTGAAAGGGGTCCCAGAAAACCCTCTGTACGAATGAAAGGGAGATGTTTGTCAGAAAGACAGCGAATTTGATGAATGTCATGTGAGCCCACCTGAGCAGGGACTATTTGTTAGTGAGCCTACAATCTCAAAGCAATATACTATAAAGGTTCAGTTGCCTCATCAGACTGAATCTGAAAAAACTGGAATTCTGCTTGAATTATCACGGATTCAATTCGTCATGAGGGGATCCTATTTTTCCCCTACTCGGAGCAAAGAAGTTATCATGGTTGCCTCGCAAGTTTGAATCAGAACTAGATTACACAATCTGTTAATTCATTTGCGATTTACACAGTAATCTTGTTACTTAATACTCTCAACCAAAATTCTTTACATTAAACTCCCAATTGAAATCAAATCGTGCATGTTCACATCACAAATGAGTTATTCGGGTTGCCAAGGAAAATTAAAAAGACGGAGAGCCTACGAGAATGTTTCGTGGGTTATGTTGCTGTCTTGCCGATGTTGTCGTTGAGTGCTGATTCTGCTGATCTGGAAGTTCTGCCAATTCTGTCATAAAGTTGAGGGAATATCATGGAACACGCGATGTAAATCATTCGGATGATAGAGCGTCCGTCGCTGCTCTGCTCAGTCTGGATTAGTCGATTGAACTGAGATCCCTGTTTATATGGTTTTATGCTGCGTAGGTAAAGAAACACCACTTTCTTAGTAGCACTAGCAGGAAGGATGCTCGTAACAACACACTACTCCACAGCTCTAAGTCAACAAATCAACAAATCGCCAACAGAGTCGCACTTTATCAAGCTAGAAAGGAAGTCGATACTCACTGTTTTCGTGACTTCCTCAGGTGGTAGGCAGGAGCGATTGTGATCGCGCCAGCAGCGTCCCATATCATTCCACGATGCCCGCGACCAACTTCATCCTCCAGCAACATTTTACGGACATTTGTCGACACCACATATCAACGCATAAACCGTAAGTCTCTTGAGCCATCGCGGATAAGGCTTCATGAGATAACATTTTCTAGTATTAACAAATATCCCCACCGACGTTCATATAATACAACCTCAGAACACTCAAAAATCCCAAAAATAAGTTATAATTGGCCGGTATTTTATCACAAAATCAAATTCGACTTACCACGAAATCAATTTGTCTGTCATTTCAGGCTTGCTAAAAGTGAGAATTTTGAGTCCTTACAGAATCACCATTGACTATAGTGAGTCTGTTAGAGCCATCCAAAGCGTACATAGGCTAATATCATGATGACTGTGGTGTAGGTAAATTCGCACCACCAACCAATGCCTCCTAGACGAAGGCCTGGGATCCGTAGACCAAGGCCTATAAGACTAAGGCTTGCGCGACCAAGGCTTGCGAGACCAAGGCCTGCTGGACGTATAAACGCGGCGGTAGTTGTGCAACAAATTGGACAAGTCATACTGGTACCTTTCCGCATCCTTCTGGCGCCCTTTCGGATGGCGTTTTGTATCGGGCCATCATTTTTGGAATGGTTCGTTGAAATTTGAATTGGAGAAGTTGAAGCTGGGAGTGAGGAGGCAGCTCAGAAGATGGAGGGGCGCTCGTGACTAAACAGGCGTCAGAATTTTAGAAATTGGTTTAATCGTCGAGCAGGGAATACGCCTTAAGTCTGATTGTCCAGCAAGCAAATGGTGGGGGTGATGAACAATCCTATACACGAGTGAACGGAATTCTGGGGTTGGCAGGATTGACAGCACGGAGGACTCAGCGACCCATTGAGCGAATAAATACAGAGGTTCTTACCCTCAGCGTCAGATAAAAATAAAACATGAAAAACATCGTACCTGCAACACCAGTAAAGAATCATGAAACATTCGCGGAAAGCCTACCCATCCTTGTGCGCAGTTCGAAGAGACATCGCGACTGAATACAGAAGCTCAATTGATAGCAAGAAACCCGAAATGCACTTCGCCATATCATATTCCTCATGCTACTACTTCCAGCCTCATGACTGCAGATCAAGAAACAAATTGAAACAAAGTTAGCATACCATGTCCCTTTTGCCTGCGAAGCTGCAAATCCTCAGATCTTCACCCACACCTCGCTTGAGGGGATAATCTTGTTTCCACTCCTTCAAAGGTAACCACATCTTTATAGATCTCAGCCTCGCTGGATGTGCACGGCGCACACTGAAACTTCCAGAAGCGACAGAAGCGCACCTCATATCGCGACCACGCGTCGTACCGCATCTCGATGCGCTGCGTTCGCCAAGTTCGTTTGAAATCAGTGAGTTGGGACGACAAGAACACCAAGAACACCAAGAACTGGCCTGTTTAAGGTTAATCATGCCAGTTCCAGCTCCACAGTATCAAAGACTTTGTGCGGGAACTCAAGCATTGAAATCAACGATCAAGCATCGCTAGATGGAACCAGAAGTTCTGTGCTGTGGTTTGAAGTCGAATGGAAGCGCTGAAAGTAAAGAAGCTTCACGAAAAAGGGGAAGACCAACGGGATTCTGAAACCCGTGTCAGATTTCGAATCCCCATCACGTGATGCTTGCCGTGGTCCGTTTGTCTCCGTCCGACACCCCCATGCCCGCTCGCAAGACCGATTACTCCATCTGACACCTGCAGGAAGTTGTGATGGCTTTTCCGTGTTTTTGGCTTTTTTTCTGTTGTGTAACTTTTACTTTTTGAAAGATACAGCAGCTTGCGGGATTACCGAGTGGGAGTTCTCCTATCTTTTACCGAGACTTGCGTGAATTAACAAAGTCTCCTGATGTCGCCGATGTGCGAAGCTTCAATCAGCCCACCGTCGTTCGTTGATAGCAGTCGGATCTTCTTCTTTTTTGAAATGGGAAGACGAGAAGTCCTTCTAGAATAAAAGCGCTCGGAAGCTTGGCTCCAGGAGCTTAGACTTCAAAATCCACACTGGACTCAAATACCGTCAACAGTTCTCATTTAGCCGACACGTAACGAGCTTCTTCACACCACTCATTAAATTGTGAATTTAGCAGAGATTCAATACCACTTATGGTTGCTTTTTAAATGATTGGATTGGCTGAATATAAAGAATATCGGGCGGACTCGGGTGCAATGGGATTTTGAACAAGGACTCAAGCACTGGGCTGAGACCCGAGCGGCGAGAACTTGACAGGATCAGTTGGTGGCATCGTCCCAAAGCTCACTGTTTGAGGATTGCCAATTCAAGGATGAGCCTTTGCAGATGTGGCAACACTTTATAACATTTCCTTTTGTAGATTCCGATATTTGTTATCGTAAAAAGTTTGCAGTCATTGATAGTTTGCTACGGCCATAGGTTATTTTCTGCTCACAATAACCACTTTGCTCGTATGAAATGTACACTTTTGAAGATCCCCGCTCTTCGCTGCGGGTGGCCTTGTCAGAACGTGTGGCGGCCCAAAAGCCCCGAACCATCGGTTCGCTTAGTAGCTGCTTGCTGTGACAGGTCCCGGATCTCGACCACAACCTCTTCCTCAAGCTTACGGCACTTTACGCAGCTAAAGGGCACGCAAAGAGCTATTCCCCGCGAGTACAACAGGCCGTTTCGATGCGGACATTCCTCTAGATCCCCCTTCAGGAACTCTCGCATGATGTGATTCGTGCAGTGAAGAAGAAACAAATCCTCTGTACGCCGCCAGCACTCGTTCATTCACTGCTTCTCCTCCGATCCTCCCCCTTTTCAAGAATTGGACCAATGGATACATGCCCGTCGCGGCCCGTAGATGCAGGCCGGGGATAGTTGGGACGACATCAAGACTTTGGCACGTCCACATCCGGACCGGGACCCCACGAGGACCATTGAAACCCCAACGAAACGAGACATGGTGCCCTGTAACAATATCAGACCAGGATCATTCTCGCCCAGGCATGTCAAAAAGGTGTCTCCATTTAAAAGTATGTCGGACGAAGCTTATATATCGGATCGCCATATAATGTGTACGCTCTCCCCTCCTCAAGAAACATTATCTGCAGCAACAATTATTCACTTAATCATTACCTTCACCAATGGCCTCGTATTCATACTCAAGCAACAACAGCTCAGAGATTCACACACCACGCTCAGCATCTCCATCTTCCGTCACCAGCCGCTCTTCAGCTACCACCGTCAGCAGACAACGATTATCCCTCTCAGGTAGAAGGATGTCTGGATTCAACCCAATGGCTTCGGTCGATACCTCAGCAATTGAAGCTGCTATGAAAGCTTCATCTCTCGATACCCTTCGAGGGTACTCCACAAGCACATATGGTACCGTACAGCAATATCGGACAACGGACTATGTCCCAAAATCCCATGCTGGAGGTTATCAAGTACTAAGGGAACCAGCATGGAATAAAGGTACATCAGCCACGATGGTAGATCGGTAGATCAGCACTAATAGTATTTTAGGTACATCTTTCACTCCAGACGACAGAGTATCAAAGAACCTCACAGGCCTCATACCACATGTCCTAGAGACGCTGGATACACAAGTTATGCGAGCGATGCGAATGATCAACACCCGATCGACCAACATCGACAAATACCTATACCTCTCCTCCCTCAAAGCCAGCAACACCGATCTTTTCTACCGCCTTTTAATTGATAATGTTGAGCAGCTGATGCCGCTCGTATATACCCCAACAATTGGTGATGTGTGCTTACAATACTCAACTATATATACCAGACCCGAAGCTCTTTACATTTCCATTAAGCAGCGAAAGTCGATTCCTACCATCCTCCGAAACTGGCCATACCCAAACCCTTCCATCTGCGTCGTCACTGATGGCTCGCGTATTCTTGGTCTCGGTGATTTGGGTGTAAACGGTGTTGGTATTTCGGTCAGTCATACATACCGAGCATTATCATGAGGATTATCATACTAACAATCTACAGATCGGAAAGCTTGCTTTGTACACTGGTGCTGCTGGTATTCACCCAGAACAGTGCTTACCCATTGTGCTTGATTGTGGTACTGCTAACGAAGGCAATCTTCGCGATCCTCTCTACCTCGGATTGAGACAAAAGCGTGTTTCGCCTGAGGTTGCATTGGAATTCATGGACGAGTTCATGGCTGCCGTCAAGGAAGTATACCCTTCCATGCTTGTTCAGTTCGAAGATTTCGAGACCGAAAAGGCTTTCCAATACCTCGAGCGATACAAGATGGAGAAGTGCTTCAACGATGATATCCAAGGAACTGGTGCTGTCGTCTTGGCTGGGTAAGTCAATCCAATTGACTCGATATTTCCAAAGCTAACAATGCAAAAGTTACATTGGTGCCGTTAATCTTTCAGGCGTCCCAATGGAAGACCAGAAGCTCGTTTTCATGGGTGCTGGTTCTGCCGGTGTTGGTGTTGCCAAGCAAGTTATGGAATACTACACTCGTCGTGGTCTTTCCGAACAACAAGCCCGCGAGAAATTCTACCTCGTCGATACAAAGGGTCTCGTAACCTACGACCGTGGAGATAAGCTTGCCGAACACAAGAAAATCTTTGCCCGCAAAGATAACAACGGTCACCAGTTCCGTACCCTCGAGGAAGTTATCGAATATGTCAAGCCAACCGCCTTGATCGGATTGACCGCAACTTTCGGAGTATTTACCGAGTCAGTTGTCCGTGCTTTGAAGGCATCAGTCGATGCATCGGGTCTCGGTCGCCGACCAGTCCTCTTCCCTCTCTCCAACCCATTGACCAAAGCCGAATGTACCTTCGAGCAGGCCGTCACATGGACTGATGGTACAGTCATCTTCGCATCTGGTTCTCCATTCGCTCCTTTCACCATGAAGACTGGCGATGGCATCACCACTTACTATCCTAACCAGGGTAACAACGTCTACGTCTTCCCCGGTCTCGGTCTAGGTGCCATTCTCGCCAAGACCACCCGTGTCACTGATGCAATGGTCTACACGTCAGCCGCAGCTCTTTCAGGCTGCCTCAATAAAGAAGAAATCCAAATGGGTCTCATCTACCCCAAGATCCAACGTGTGCGTGACGCCTCTGTGGTCGTCGCTCGCGAGGTCATGAAGGCTGCGCGTCGCGAAGGTGTTTCCACACTTCCCGAGGAAACTTGGGTCGAGTGGGAGGAATGGGGAGATGTTGCTCTTGAACAATGGATCAAGAAACAAGTCTACGATCCTAAGTGGTAGCTCTTCCGCCCTCGGATCTAATTTCTCTTTTCTTCTTTCTCCTTTTTGTTTTACATGAGAGGGCTTGGACCCATGAAACTTTTATGCTTCAAGATAGAGCACACTTGGATACTATAATGGCGTTATGACTGGAAGGGATGGGAGGATACCAAATTATCGAAGGAAAATAGGATGTGCTGTGAATACACTAGATGATGTATATTGTAAATATTATAGAGCGGGAGATTGGATTTTCAGCTAGTATGTAAAAATTATTGAGTCGTTGGTTTTCATACTCCAAGCATCTTTTGGGTTTTGTGGAACTCGGTGACACTTCAACGCAACATGTCAACGCACCTGCATACTGTTTGACTTTATTAATCAGCTCACTTCGGGAAGAGCGATTCAAATTCCCTAGGGTCTCTTAAACAACAATTCTGGCCACAGTCACATACAAATTTCCATGTTCATACCTCGAGCAGTAAGACAATACTTCAAACGACACGTTGTGCCCGTCTAAGCCGCCCAGGTGGATCAATTATTAGTGCTTAGGTAGTCAATAAAAGCGCGTTAGGCGTCTACTCTTGGGGTCCAGCTAATTATCGACTCGTAGTTGACAAGCCGGGCCGAGTCGAACTAGGCGGCAGCTTTCTTTAGTACCAGGTCCACCACTTTTGAACCCAAAGCATGTACTGTTGAGATCTCATTCGAGTTGGAGATAGGTCAGGTTTCTGATGGAAAACTTTTTGGGGATTATGACCGGTGAAATGATTGTGCGAAAGATTGCTGTTCGTGGAACATAGAGTTCGTGGTTAATCTCGTAAGGTGGCTAAAAGTATAAGCAGCAAATATATGCCTAAATGCGTCGAACGGTTTCGAGAAACTTCGAAAATGTAATGAAGAAAGCTTGTCTGGTAAGATTAGAGTGGAAAAATGAAAATAATCAATACGAGATCGACAAAGTACTGTGTAATATAAGTATCCCAATCAGGTACTCAGTACGAAGTGCTCGTTTGCGTATTCGGCTCCACGTGATGCCAAGCCGGTAGTGGATTTGCCCCACTTCTCAGCTTGGGGCGAACCAAACACCAGCCAGCAAACGACTCCCTCTCAAGGCAGCAACTTTTGGGACTTCACGGTTACGGTTGGGTTTGACACCACCAAGTAGGCAGAAAGATTTTGATATCCCACAACATTCCATTCTCCATTTCATCTCCTTTCTCTATACTTATGTAAAATCAACGCTTCGGACCCTCGTCTTTGCAACTCTTATCCTGCATCGAGCTTGCAGTACGGATATCGGGCCATCATGGAGTCGCTTTTCAGTCTTCCGCTGCCCTTCCAGCGACGCCTGACGAAGATGTACACGGATACCAAGAGCTCTTATGATTTCGTCAAGGAACCCGTTCAAGCGGCCGAAGACCCGGAATTGATGTCTCTGCACCGCAAGTTGCGCATTCAGAAGGATAGACTGGTATCTTGGGGTTTGGAATGGTCGGATCCTTCGCAGTCACCTGACATTGACGAGTCTATCAACAAGGCTGGGTTGAGCGAGCTGGTGGGAAGTGTGATGTCTACGATCAAAGAGATATTAGCCGAGGCGGAACCGTTATGGCAGTCTTCGAAGCGGTCGAGTGACGAGAAGGGTGCGGTTCATGAGATGAATTTGGACCGAAAAACGTCGTTGATTACGTGGGATAAGTCGAGATTTCAGGATTTGGTCAGGGATTTGACCATGTCGATCGATACGCTTTATGATCTTTCGAGAACACGACAGTCGACTCGGAAACCTCATTCGATCAAGCATTCGGATTCTTCGAGCTCGCTTTCTAAGGTTCATGCTGTTGAGGAACGTCTTTTCGAGTCGAATCGAATTCAGACACCTAAACAAATTAACCCAGCGACACTAATATGGCCCCGAGATCTCAAGGGAGTTCAGTCCGGTATGTTGCAACCAGCGAAGGCACGTAGACAGATAGTCTTCATGCGACGACCTACCTCGCTTCCAGACCCAAGAAAACAACATGGTCAACAACTTCCATTATTACCTGTACTTTTAGAACATGCTCCTTATGATCCTATATACTCGATCACCGGTATTACACCATCTCTCAGTCGATTCGAAAAACTCTTCGGTGCTCTTTCTCAATCTTACATTTCAACTGGCAAGGCACCTTCTGGCCTGCTCAATCTTATCGGATATTTCGAGGAAGCCGATAATTCAAGATTCTGTCTCTTATTTGCATTACCAACACATTTTGGACCTGTGGACATTGAAAGTCCTAGGATGCCTTCCATCTCATTCTTATCCGATATGTTGTTTACCCCTTTTGAACCGACTTTGGAAATCAAATATCGATTAGCGCAGAATATTGCGACAGCGGTTTTTGAACTACATTCGAAGGGTATAGTACATGGGAATATCTCTACTTCTAACGTCATTTTTATCGAACATCAATCGCGGGCGAGGAGTCGAACCGACGCGAGTCAAATTAATATGCGGCAATCATTCCTCTCGTCATACGACTTGTTTTCAGATAACGCCACGGATGGTAATGAAAACACAGTCACTTCCCTTTACAAACACCCTCTCGATCCTCGAAATACTCGATACACACACTTGACCTCGGATAGCAAGTCATTGGACCTATACAGCTTGGCGATGCTTCTTCTCGAGATCGGTCTCTGGACATCATTGTCCGATATCTTCCCATCGATGAACGCTATTCCGGAGAATCCTACTGCTGTCTTCAAACAATTAGCAACGCGTTGCGGAAGTCTTTATATGAAAGCTGTGCAAGCTTGTTGGAGAGCCCCAGAGGATGAGCTTTCACAAAAAGCGAGAGCCGATGTCATGCACCAGAAGACCTTTTGGAAAGTTTCCAAAGCACTCCAGACCTGCTGCGCCTTGGATGATGCTGAGGAAGAGGTTTCCGAGCTAGAAGACAACTCAACTCCACAGAGGACATCGCGATCCTCAACACCACTCCGTAGGGGCTTGAGGGAATCGAAGAGCCAAGCGTTTGTTGCGCCTACACCCCCTGTCCGTCCTAGCTGGACCGAGAAAAGCCATTCGTTTACAAAACCTTCTCCTGCACCAACTTTTCCAGAAGTCATCAACTGGGCTGAGAAACCTACTGCCGCTTCCAAGATCACTGGTTAGTCTTTTCCCTGCCATATCCCCTATTTTACTCGCTTACATATTGTAGCTCCACCGCCACAACAAATAGTCGAGAAGCCTAAGCCAAAACTTCGTACATACCCTGCCGTCCGAATAAGTCAAGACCATCTCAACTTCTGGCATACTGGTTTGATGCCGCATATCAACCACGTCCTTCGTGGCTTCTATCGGAAGTATCCAGAATCGGTCGAGATCAGTTTGGAGAGTATTGGGGAGTCACCAACAACCACTAAACCGACTATACTAGTAATTTGCACAAGTGTGCAGAAAGTTAGAAGTATACTGAAAAAGCATCTGGTTTATGATAAACAGTCTTACGGTCTGAAGGTTTGCAGAGGAAAAGTGTTGAGGTCACGTAGTAAGGGTGTTAGGCGATCGATGGCCAGGGAGTTTAGCGGAGAACAGAAGCCGGCTAATGCGGAGCATCAAGAGCGACCTGGAAATGGCGCTTCCATTGGCGCTTATATAGGCGAGAGACATTTGCCACCGGTCTCATTCGGGGGGCTGATTATGGTTGATGAAAAGCCTTATGGCATGACGGTCCATCATATGCTTGACGATCCGGAAGAGGAGGAGGAGGAAGACGATGTTATTCCTCGAGAGCCTATCTTGCGATCAAGCGCACATTCCGGGGATTTACCCGACCTCACTCACTCCGACTCCTCGGTCTATAGCAGTGGTGATGAAGAGTTCATGTATCAATTATCGGACTACGAATCTGACTTTGGTTCTGAAGCTCCCACGGACTCTGAATTTGATGACGAGGATGATTATCAGGACGAAAGCGATGGAGAGGAAGAACCAGGAGATATCAAGGGTGTGCCAGAGGGATGCGGTGAAGGTTATATTATTACTCAACCGGCAATGGATGATGTTGAAGAGGATTTTTACCCCGATGAGGAGACCCGAGATGAAGATCACTTGGAAAGTTTCTCTCTTGGCGAAGTTTATGCTTCATCTGGTATTCGCCGTCGTACCGAGAAGGGCGTTGTGCACGAAATCGATTGGGCGCTATTCGAATTTAACGACGACCGATGCCCAGAAGAAAATAACATTCAGAATGGCGCACGCTTCTGTCAGCTGAAGGAGGGTGAATATCCTACTGCCGTTGCTCCACACCAAGATCTCGCCGATCTTCAAGTCCACTGCATGGCACGCACCTCAGGTTTGCAACAAGGTCGCATCCTGCCAGGCATGACAATTGTCAAGATCTACGGGCGCCAGACACCCTCGAGCAGCTATCAAGTCGCTGGTAAGCTCGGTGTACCAGGTGACTCGGGCGCCTGGGTTGTCGACAATGAACACGGCCGAGCTTGTGGTCACGTTCTAGCATGGAGTTCTCGCAAAAAGGTCGCATATATCTGTCCCATGGAGATCCTCCTTAAAGATATTGGCGAGACGCTGAATGCATCCAGCATGTCCATGCCAGGAGGTGACGAACTCCTCGACAATGAGTCTTCCACCATCGTCCCAACTGCATGCGCACCAGTAACCGAGTTACCTGTCGCCATCTCCCACGAAGAAGAGCTATCCCGTCTCCTTCGCGACCTACGCATTCCACCCTCGCCGGACCACATCGAAGGTATAGATCCCAACGTCTACCCTGATCAACCTTTACAAGTAACGAAGGAGCGAGGTGATAACATGAACTTCTCCATCCCCATCCGTCTTGTCTCCGGTCAAGGCGTCGACGCGCAAGGCAGCATGCGACGTGCCGTGGGTTATAGTGGTAGTAGTGAAGCTGCGATAGGGAAGGATGTTGATGTGGCCAAAATCTCTAGGGGCAGGGGTGAGGGGAAGACGGCTATGGTTTGATGGTGTGGTGAGCTGGGATGCTTTGTTTGGAGTAGAAGGATTGTATCGGGGTAGCATTTAGGAGTGTAAGGGCATTGGGGAGGTGCATGGTTGGGAAATTGGAATGGGTATTTGGGTTATGGGTATTTGGTTGGGCATTTTGGGATGGGGATTGGTGCATGGTTATACCATTTTCGGGTTTTGGAAGCTTGAATATTGTTTTGGTTTAAATTGACATCTATTATTGTTCACGCTATTCTCCTTTCTTATATTCGTTTCTATGAGTGGATATTTGTCAGCAAGATATAAGTGAGATTGTAGAGGGAATAATGTTGGGATGTTCGAAGATATTTGATCGTCAGAATGAGTATGGCAGGTCACCAAGTATGGTCAAGACTCAGGTATCAATCAACCAAGAGGGGTTTGACACGCGGGAAATCTAGAAGTATCAAAACAATACTCGTTGCCAGCAATATGAATCTTCCAATCATCAAGTTTCAACAAGCAGTTGCATGGCAATTCTAGCTTCGTGTTCAACCATCTCATTTTATATCATGCTGAACCCCATAAGAAGTACTGTATGTCTCAAGCATGCCTGTTTCTCAGGTATAAAAGATCCTAGTCTTGAAGTTCTAGACATCTTCACCAAACACTTAACAATATATTCTAACATTCAAATCACCTCAAAGCTTCATCCTACACTAAGCACAAACACCTGAGCCAAATTCTCTCTCCATCTCAAAACAAAGCACCCAGGCCCCCTGAAAAATAACCCCAAACACCCGATCTTCAAGCCTCCGACCCTAACACACCTCGAAGCTATGTGTGAATGGCCAATCATAAAATACAGAAACTGTCGTCATAAAGATGCAGGAATTATGATTGAGTGCGACGATCCACAACAATGCACCATTAAGAGGAAAGAAAGAGAGTCTGAAGAATATTTGTGGTGTGCTGCTTGTCGGGAGGCTGGAGAGCGGCGGGAGAGAGATGGGGGAGGAAAATAAGGAAGATGAGGGATGAAAGGAAGGGGTGGAATGGAGGATAGAGATGAATAGAAGAAGATGTGAAGAGGCAAAGGGTGAAGGACGTTGAAGGGTCTTATGGTGATGAAAGAGTTTGGTGGATGTTTAGACGGGCAGGGGTGTTGAGGAAAGTGGAAGAATCGTGTTATCGTGTTGAGCTGCTGTATGGTGTTGTCTTAGGCATCTTTGGACTTGGGAAGTTTGAAGATCAATTGTGGAGTGAAAGGCTTCAGACTTCTACAGGTTGATTATGTTTCGCGGCATACATATGTACGAATGATCTCAATAAAAACACAAACTTGAATCACATTTCATTACTCTGAAGTCGTTGCCGCAAAGTTGCGTGCGAGAATCCTACATCATCATAATCACTAACCTTGCTCTAGGTGGCGGTGATGTGTGCTCAGGTAGATGTTGAAGACGATTTTGGGTTGCGCGAGTTGAATGATTCAGATTGTTCTAGGTGTTGTTTTCAAGAGTGAACTTATGACGTGCAAATTTTCTAGGAGTCGAGGATTTGGTTTCGAGCAAATGAATGTTCGAGGTGTCGAATGTGGGCAAGGGTTTGAAGCAATGGCATATTCGAGGTTTTTGATAGTTGAGTAATGCTTGGTTTTGACGAGTGGAATGTACACGTCGTCTGGAAAGTCCAGAGGTGGGAAGTTGATGATGTGTGGAGGTTCTGGAGTATTGGATGATGCTCGGTTTTAGCGCGGTAAATAAAGAGATCTTGACTCTTGCCAAGGTTCAGAAGATGTGACATGTGTGGGACTTGGGGTGATCAAAGAGTATGTGGTTTTATCGAGCTGAATATGTCTAGTTTTGCGTGTTGTCAAGATATGAATCGGGGGATATGTCGCGTGCTGAGGCAGTTCAGATGAGTGTCTAGCTGAAGCGGATTTATCGATCACGGTTCCTAGCTTTATGAGTGTTGTCAAGGGTGACACGGTGGTGACATCTGGAAACTATAGGATATTTGACGATTACTCAAGCCTAGCGATATGAATATCCCTAAATCTCGAGAGTTGACAAGGAAGATCAAGCAATTTACAGCCTTTGAGTCGAAACTCCGTGCAAAGACAATGCTGAGTCCGTCAAATCGTATGTCTGGATGTGACTGTCAAACTTGGTCTCAAGTATAAAAGCTTCGAAACCGTCAGCATCTGGCTTCTTCATCAAACAACTCCAAGTGCCAAAACAGATCTTCCAGTATAACGCCACCTCAGACAAGTACGATATCAAATACACATTTCCACTTCGCTCTGCATCTCAAGTCCAAATACCCACTAAACAGTGGAACAACCACGAAAACACAGTCGCCGCTCACTTCCGCTGTCGTCATGTGCATACAATATTTCAAAGCTTATTATGTTTGCCAATGCGAATTTACATGCCTAGAAAAGTGCCCAATCGCACTTGGAGGTTTCATTTGTGAAGCAATCGAGCACCGCAACGAACGAGGGCCCGGGTGTACCAGACATAAAGAACTTCATAATGAGGCACAAAGGAAGGCATACCAGAATAAAAAAGATAAAGACAGAGACGACAAGGAGAGAAAGCGGAGAGCAGAAGAGGACAGTCAGGAAAGTTTGTCCTGGTTTTGTATAGAGGGGATTGTTGAAACTAAATTTCATCTAATAGCCAGGTCATGTCAGGTAATCTCTTTGAATCACTATATACGAACAAAAGGGCCCAAGAACGGTGGATCGGATGCACCAGAAACCTAATGTTGACTTCAATTGTTACTTTGATGGGGATCACGTTACCCAAAGGGAGTTATCTCCTTTTGGTTTCAAAATCGCGACGACTTTTCTTAGAGAAGGAAGAGCACCTTAGCCTATGTGCCAGCAGTGTACTCTAATTTTCAGAGCTATAGGTCAAAGCCACGACAGCCGTCACCCAATGTGAGCGTGAAGGCTACGATCAATGAAATATGTACTCTATATATTCTGAAAGACAAGGTTTAAAGATTTTTGCGACTAACCATCCAATAAGATCTAGAGGTCTGCGAACGGAGAACATCCAGATATTATGCCTCCCAGGCTCTGGAAGTAGTTAGTAACGCCACAACTAATGCTTCTTTATTGAACCAACCTGTAGGAGAAGGTGATGAGAAGATTACGCGGCAATCCAAATTGCTGAAAAGTAGGTTACTCACACAGAAAACCCAAATATTCTCCTAGAAGTTGCTAAGAATAAACTAATGTCGGACTGGCATAATCATAGCTGTCTGCCGTCCCAAGCAAAATTGCGATTGG
Organism: Glarea lozoyensis ATCC 20868; assembly: GCF_000409485.1. Lineage (NCBI taxonomy): Eukaryota > Fungi > Ascomycota > Leotiomycetes > Helotiales > Helotiaceae > Glarea > Glarea lozoyensis. The sequence goes on along the minus strand of NW_007360989.1, from coordinate 1,268,354 downwards.
CGGATAAAAGGGGTAATAACCACGTGACCGTAATGATAGACAGCACGGGAGTTGCTTATCCGCCTGAGCGGAGAGCCCGTGGGGACGGAGCTGAAGAGTCTAAGTCCACTTAGTTAAGCTTGGAGCCGCTTGACGTGCACCGCTAACCTCTTTTCTGGCTGTCAAGGCGATTAAGCGAGGTGGCGTAAGTCCAGATTGGACTAGATGGGGCTTTGAGAGCAGCTGAAACTCTACTATCGATTGCAATTATTGACATATAGTTAGCATCAACAGTTGAAGATCGCTCTAGATAGACATGAAATTGGACTTTCGGCCGCCCACGTCCCCATCAATGTCTGTTATAGGGGGACGTGGTTCCTCGAAATCTTTGCATTTCGTTGCATGCAAGATTCTGTCCTCCATTCTTTGACATTGCTGCATCGGTCATCATGAGACTTAGTGTTTTCCTTGTAGCGTTGCGACATGCATTTGTTGTCAATGCCGCATACACATATGTAAGTTGAAGCGTTTTCAGATAATTAACGAGTACGCTGGCTAACCTATATTGTAAAGATAGACCTAGGCACAGCAGGAAGCTTTGGAGCACTTTCCTATGCGACAATTACAAACACCGGGCCAACCTCAATTTCTGGCGACGTGGGTACTCTTGGGACATCTATTACGGGATTTCCACCTGGTGTCTTTACTGGAACAAAATTCTTGGGTAGTCAAGCAGTGGCAGCTCGAAACGATGCGTTGACTGCATATCAGACCCTCGGTGCACTGGGCGGCGCAACGATTTTGGCTGGCAACTTAGGCAATCGAGTCTTGGGCCCTGGAACTTACAGATACGCGACTTCAGCCCAGATTACTGGAATCTTAACTCTTGCTGGGACAGGATCTCCTACTGATGCCTGGTATTTTCAGATCGGGTCGACGTTAATTACCTCAGTCGGCGCGAATGTCATTCTTACAGGTGGTGCTAAGCCTTGTAATGTATGGTTTCGGGTGGGATCTTCTGCCACTCTTGGAGTCGCGTCACAAATATCTGGAAACGTCCTTGCTGCTGTTTCCATAACTGTGAATTCAGGGGTCACTATGAATGGGGCGCTCTATGCTCTCGGTGGCTCCATCACCTTGAACAGTGCTCGGATTGTCCCTCAACAATGTGCTAATGCTATTCCGCCATCTTCAACATCAGCAGCCGTTCCTACTTCATCCACACTGCCGACTTCCGCCGCTGACTCGACAGTCTCAGCTTCATCCACACTATCAACTTCATCCACGTTGTCAAGTCCCTCCACGACAAGTACCATAGTCTCTAGTAGCTTAGCCGCGAGCTCAACCTCTAGTTCGCTGAGCTTGAGTTCGACTACGACTTTGGTATCATCGAGCACAACAACTACAAGTGGGTCTTTTACGAGCACCACAACAAGCACTGGGGACACCACTTCCTCTTCTGTCCCATCAAGCACGACAAGTTCAAGCGACATATCTACCAGTACCAGCGCAGGATTCGTAACTTCGTCGCCTTCGATCTCCTCTACCCAAAGTACCACAAGTCAAATATCTTCCAGCTCCACTACCAGCGTTGGAGACACTTCTTCATCTACGCAATCATCTCTATCAAGTAGCACTACGACAGTTTCTTCTAGCTCGTCTTTTTCATCGAGCAGCTTCATTACGGTTCCCTCAAGCTCAAGGTTCGTTCTCTTATGCAACGATCATTCAGTGATATTCTAACTTATACCTTATAGCACTAGCCTCGTGAGCTCATCCACCACATCCTCAGTCTCAACTTCACCATCTTCACCTGCAGGCTGGGAGTACTCAGGGTGTTACACAGAAGCGACATCAGCCCGCGCTTTAAGTGCTGCGTCTTTGGCTAGTGACCAACTCACAGTTGACCGTTGCGCTACATTTTGTTCTTCATTTCCAATATTTGGAGTTGAATATGGCCGAGAATGTTATTGTGGAAGCGCTCTTGCCGCTGGCAGTGTACGTGCCCCGGACACAGATTGTAACTTCAAGTGTTCAGGCTCGAGCACTCAAACGTGTGGAGCTGGGAATCGATTAAACGTCTACATGAAGCCAAGTTCCACGGTAACGACCTCTGCATCGCCTACTTCTACAACGTCGCCTACTCTACCCACCTCGTACGGGACATTGGGATGCTACACAGAAGCAACCAACGGTCGCGCCCTTAAGGAGAAGTCTTTCAGTGACGATGCTATGACAACCCAAAAGTGTGCTGCGAATTGCGCTGGCTTCAAATACTTTGGGCTTGAATATTATTTCGAATGCTACTGCGGCAACAGTCTTCAGCCTGGCAGTGTCCAGGTTGCTTCGACCGACTGTAAATTCCCATGCACAGGAGACAAGACCCAAACCTGTGGTGCCAACAACCGATTGAACCTTTACGCTTTTGGTGACAGCTCATCTCTGCCAACTCCAGTCAGCTCTTCCACTACTTCCGCAACTCCAACGCCGACACCTTATCCTGGATACGCTACAACCGGCTGCTACACCGAAGCAACTAACATGCGTGCCTTATCTGGAGCAACCTACATTAATAACGGAATGACAGTCGAAATTTGTGCCTCGGCTTGTTCGGGATTTGCGATGTTCGGGGTTGAATATGGACGCGAGTGCTACTGCGGTGCCAGTCTTAACTCTGGAAGTGTTTCTGCACCAACTTCTGAGTGTAGTTTCGTCTGCCCAGGAAACAACAATGAGTTCTGTGGGGCTGGCAACCGTTTGAACGTATACCAATTCGGTCCGGACCCGACTATCGTGTAGTCGAGCGTGAGAACTGTTAAGGCTATCCTCAATTTGCAGAGATGGGAAAATTCGAAACACTGCTATCTATCCTGGCCAGTTCATTTGGTAGCACCCGGAAGTAATTCTACACGACACCACTCGCTAAGCCAGTCGCCAAACCCCTTCCTCAGAAGGTGCAGACTCTCAACAAATCATTGGAAACCACTGGTCATACGACGACTTCAAGTGCCCTGGCAATATAACAAGCAGAGCAACAACATAAATCTCTCCAGCTTTTCCAAGGAATGTATATATGGGTCGAAGGTTTAAGCATTTTCTGGGAGGGGCGTACTAAAATATTGGGAATCCTTATTAGAGGTTAGAGATTAGTTTTAATTCTTGAAAATAGACATTGTAATAATACTCGATTGATCATTGTCGGAAGAGAATTATCTTAGTTGCGCGACTTCAGACATTTGTATCATAACAACTTTTTCTGTAAAACATGTGAAGGTCAGAAATTACATGTAGATGGAGATGATAGAGGAGTTCAGACTAGCTACGAGAAACAGGCAGATATATAATATGACTTATGACATGGGACTGTTCTTCAAAATCTAGGAACGTCAATAATGATAAGAAGCAGTCTTTATCACGATATTCTTGACAGTGATACGCAAGTTGGTAGCATACCTGAGCCGATCTTAAACTAAGCGAGAGCAGAGCGACAGCAATATCGCACAAACTCCTCCTCGAACGTTGCCAGACAACGCGACGGAAACACGTGGCAAACGCACGCTATAATGGAATAATGACAACTTGAATAAACAATCTTAATCTTTTAAACTTTAGAAAATCCCACCAGGAAGAATAATTGTCACAGCCGACTACTGTACAGGACCGTTGATATAAGCAGCTGCCAACGGTCCAATGAATGAATGTCGAAGTGGTGAAATGTCTTTCTGCATATCATAGTCTTAATCTGTGGATAACTCTGTCTTTGATAATAGCGTATTTTTCGTGCCAAAATATGGAATTTATGGAATATATTCATTTACAATATACTCTGGGTACGTACAAGGCGAAGCGTGAGGGATTCCAACAATTTCCGCATACTATAGAGATTGATTCAATGTAGAAGAACACAATGGTACGCCGTGATTCAGAGATTGTAATTTAGAGCATGATTTATAACATGATGATTCACAGCGTGATGATTCACAGCAGGGTGATTCAGAGAAATATGAATCACAGTAATAAGATCAGGGGAATTAGAAATGACGTCGCTTTAGTTTTCCAGGTTGATGACAGGACCTTTGTACACCACATTCCTTCAAAATTCTAGATTGCAAGTGAAGTCAGCGGTAATAAACAGAAATATCTTGTGCGTTGCACCACCCTTGCTCACTTTCTGGGAAACAAATTTGAGAACAGATATATTGATTGGTAAACTGTGTAAACTATGTAAACCGAAAGTCTGCTCTACACTGAGAGGAGCGAGTTACAGAAGTTAAGAATCCTTCGACAACAAAATGTCATGTCAATCTCAGACCAGAACTTGAACAACAAGACTTCCGAAAGACAATGTCATACCGCTAGAACACGCTATCCAAATAGAGCATCTAGTGTTACTACCATGCCTTCGACTGCTGTGTCGTACTCATTCGTACTTCGCAGTAACACTCCCCATCTCCTTGCCCCCAATCTCAAGTGAAAACTTCATGACCGCCCCTTCGCTTCGGACTACAAGGTCATACGACAAAGTGTAGTACTTCTTTCCATCAGCACCTTTACGGAGCTTGAACATATCGCGAGAAACACTTCTTAAATCTGCAGCCATGCTGCAACAAGGCTTCACGATACGCTTGGCGGGATATTTTGGTGGAGCGACCTCGTCGCTTTGTTGTAGAGTGGTATTGAAGATCAAATCTTTCTTTTCGAAATTCCCAGGAAGAACTCTATAAAATGGAAATGCAATAGGCTTTCCTTTAACCAACTCGTCACCGCGCTTGATGTGCCATGTACACTATATCATGTGTTAATTCAGAACTAGCTTCGTGGGAACATTGGTCACCTTAGAAACTCTAATTGAGCCGTCACCAAGACCTTTGAAAGTATGTTGGCCCTCGTCCTCTCCTTTTACAAACAAATCGCTTGCTACAACACCGTAGTGGCGTGGGGAAATGTTTGAGGACACAAAGGCTTGTTGATGTAATTTACTGAGCACAGCACCCCTAAAAGGTAAATCAATAATAATCGCATAAGAAATTTCGATTGAACAACTTACTTGACAATAGCACCCCAGGCATCGTGAGGTTGGATTACTTGAATATCGGGATATTTGTCCTGGAGTCGATTCTTAATGTATACACTAGAACCGAAACCACCAACCATGAATATAGCCTAGTTTTAGACGCAGCCATTAGCTTTCGTTCTCTCTCAGATACTTGCTCCTTTTACCTTGATCTTTGTCGCATTAGGGTGCTTGTCCAAAGATCTCTTGGTAATGACCTCCTTGACTTGCTGATCCACCAGACTCTCGATGTCCGCAGCCAATGGCTCAAAGATCTTTGCTACGTCAAATCTGCAGGATTAAACTTATTAGTGGATCTTATGGATAAGATCGGGAAAAGTGTAATCTCACCCTGTCATAGTCCAAACGTCCCTCTTCAGGTTGCGTTTCTTATTGTCTTTCAGATCGGCACACGGAAATGCAACAAAATACTCTTTGTCTACATCACCTCGAAATGCAGTCTTAACATTTTTATCAAATGTGTTCACAGCTGTCGTATAACCGACTTGTTGGTATATACGACCGTATTCAGCCGGCCCGATGATGTGTTGAACCTCTTGCTCGAATCGCTTATTAAGTCCAAGTGAGCCAGCCATGCTTCCTAGAATATGCCGGTTAGAGATTGCATCGAGATTGGGAACCATCAGGTACCTTTGCTAGGGACGAGCTCTTTAAGTTCCAATCGGGGTTTCATCGCCGCGATCTCATATGAGATCAAGTCAACAGTTCCACCACCAGCATCGACAATGACGATTGCATCATCAACCTATAACAATTAGAGTGAGCTATAGACTAGCGAGGAAGACTTACAGCAAGAGACTTGTCCTTCTGCGTGTACAAAGTATACAATGCAGCAGCTTCCGGTTCTTTGATCAAGGTAACGGGATGAATACCAGCCTGCTTAGCTGCCTATAACAGGATCAATATCTAAAGAGCTACATCAATAGAGTAATGTGATTCATACCTTTAAAGTCAAATCTTTAGCTTTATCAGACCAAACAGCCGGTACGGAGAGTACATATTCCTTCTTGCACTTCGCTAAGTAGTCTGTGGGAACACTCGTCTTGATCCTCTCCATAGCATGCTTATAAAGCGCCGCAAGATAATCAGCAGCAACTGTAACAGCCGGCTTGCCAATTTCGTCGAGGTCGTCCTGCGCGTTGGAATCTGGAAGATAGGGAGGTCTTGGCTGGCTTGGATCAAGCAGAAGCTTAATGCCCACAATAGGATTTGCAGCATGCGTTTGTGCTCCCCATGTGAATTTACTCTTGTCACTATCGTCATATTTTATGATAGTTGGGACCTTCGGTTGGGGAAACCCTTCAATACCTTTCCAAGGTGTCAGCATCGTCGAAATGGGATCGTGGCAGAACAGAACCTACCGGGCCAGTCAACGATTGAATGCACATCTGGTTTATCGCCTGAATTGAAAGCAAAAGCGACGCCACTGAATGTCGTGCCAAAGTCAAAACCAACGATGAGGCGATCACCATCAATCTTCATATCTTTTAGGCCTTTACTAAGGTCAGCCATTGTTGCGACTGCGGGAACTTGGAAGAAAATGAAGTATGAAACAAATAAACGCGAGCTCTTCGGATCGCATCAAAGTGATCCTGAAATGAGGTTTGGAAGTTTTAGGAAAGGAAAGAGAAAGACATTGGGCTGACGGTTTGACTCTATTAAATACAACGGCCAACCTTGGAACCTCCTAGCGCTGCTTCCCTAAGTGAATTTTAACATCATTGGAACTTTCTAAATTGGATTAAGTGAATGAATTACAGCTCATTCACTTTGTGCTTTTCAAAGAAGGATCGAAATCGAAGGTTGTAGTTTCGAAGGTTGTGAATTCAGACTTTCTCTAACTTGATTGAAAATTCTCAAAATTTCTGCCTGTCGTCCCACAACTCTGGCCCAGATAAGTTCACACCAAAAGGTTTGGCCTTATTTTTTTTTTCGGAAATTTGGTTTGCACAATACCATTTGACATCAGGCGCTTACACTTTCAGTCAAGAGGCAGCATCGAGGTCATTGTTTTGTTAGCATTATAGCCTACGTGGCGACGATTTCTACCACTGCAAACTGGTGCACCCGACAATCTTTCTTTCACTGGTGAGTGTGATTACGATTAACATCGCAAAATATTGCTCTATCGATGATATAACCAGAGAATAATTTTCTAACTCAACCACAGCCACGATCTCATTCAATCGCTATTAGCGCAGTTAGAGAAATAAAAGACCACAAACGTCCACCCAATTCGCAATGTCAGATCAACACCATAGAGACTACTATTCAAGCCATGGACAGCAGGGTTATTTCTCGCAGAACACGCAGCAGCCATGCCGACGAAGCCAAAGAAACCAGACCCAAGAGAATCAGGGCGTTCACACTTCTCATCACGACACAAGTGAGCATTCGGAGTATGACTCTGAGAATGACCGCAGAAGCCTTCAAGATTCGATGACAAAAGGGTTCTCTGAAACAAACACCCACATCGACTTGGCTCTGAAGCACGCCACAAGCGAGATCATCTCTACACTCAAGAAGGAGATTCTCTCAGAATCTAGCACCAGCCACGGCAGTTCATCTGTGAGCAAAACATCGTCATATGTAAGTGGTTGTAAATGATTGAAGGCAAGAAAATAACCAAACCCCCCTTAGTTGTCCGGAATGCTTCCTTTTGGCGGATCACAGGTCTCTGATCACTCTAAGAGGTCAAGTGATCACTCCTCGACTTCGAGCGCGCAAGGAAAGTGGCTTGACGAAAAGAGAAAAATGGAGAAAAGTCAACAAGAGCTGCTTCGAAAGGTCCAAAGTGCGGAGAAGACTATTTCCTCGCTGAAGGCCACGAATCGAGAGGTTCAAGCAGCATTGGACCACGCAAACAAGTTAACCAAATATGACTCAACAAATGCAACCGAAAAAATCCAGAACCTGGAGCAAATGGTCCGCGAAGCAGGTGAAGCAAACGCAAAGCTCAAGGAGATTATCTTGAGCAAAGCGACCGAGTACGGCCAGACGATCCACGCCGGGACTATCATCGGAAAATACACTGAGCTACGAGAACAAATCCAGCTCATCGTTTCCAGATACTTCGATCTCGATGATGAGTGGCAGCCAAAAGGGTTTGCAACAAACGACTCTCCGAAACTTCAGCAAGAGTTTTACAGCTTGTATGCAAATGGCTATACAGATGATCAAATGGGCAAGAGAGCTCGCTCGTATATTTTCAACTTCATCTTGGAGCAGATATTGAATAAACGCTGTTTCGGATTTGAGAATGATCATGATATGAACTTTGAGACGACTTTGGGTCAGCTTGAGACAGTGTTGTTTGAGAACCTGAACGGTAAGAGGCTCACCCTTGGATGTATGACAAGAAGCTCATTGAATCTTAGCCAATCATACTGACGAAATCGTCGAGTGGAGAAGACATACGGTAAAATGTGCTTCTCTTCTATTGTCAGACAGCATCAATGCAACAAAACTCGGGAAGCAACTGTATGAACTGCTCAGTCCTTTTCATAAATTCAGATACGATCGCGATACTCCTAGAGACCAAAAGTTGTATCCAGAACTGCTGGTAAAGCTGTGCGAGGATGCACTCAAGTTTGCATTGATGGTTCGAGGCACCAAGAGCATTTATGTGTTTCGCACCCCGGACATTGGAGCTTTTCCAGACTTGAATGAAGTAGCAATCCAAGACCAAGAAGTTATGAACAGAGGAGGAGACAAGCGCATCTCCCTCGTTCTCTCTCCAGCACTGATAAACTTCCCAGAGGAAAATCGCAAGAGAGGAGTAGTTCTTGAGAAGGCTCATGTCGTTGTCCGCATTGAATAAGCCTCTTCCGAAGCTGTATTCCATGCCTAGCTAGAGGACGTAAGAGAAGCGGGTGGTGCTGTTGGGATCTCTGAGCGATAGGTATTTTGTTATTTTTCGGATGCGAGGAGTCTGTCTCTGCTTCGTAATGAGTTTTACAAACGTTTTTTTAGCATACAGGCTAAGTCGGAGGATGGCAAAAAAAAAAGCGACAGATATTGTGACAAAACTTGAGTTTGGATCTGGCGTCCCAAATGTATCTAGAACTTGTACACTGCACAATGAAAACTTGTAAATCGCCAAAACTGAAGGTCTCATTGTAAACTTCCTTGGTCTTAATCATGGTAATAATCGTAAGAACCGCAGATACAAAAATTCCGCGACTGGTTCTAGGGCTAGAAGCAGAATTTGCGTACTGCGCAGAGCAAGAAAGACTAGCCACTGGCCTAGGTTTGAACATTTGCGATTTAATACATAGATACAAACATACACTCACCAAGCTTTCCGCATCATTATTTCTCGGGCGTCACTGATTTCTCGGAATTCTCACCGTCCTCGCCGTCCTCTGGTTGATCAGATTGAGCAGATTTCTCGGCCTTCCCTTCCGCATAGAGAGTAAATGTGCCCCCAATCTTCCCCTCCGCCGGTTTCCCCTCCTTCCAACCCTTCCCTTCAGTCTGAATGACCTTCCGAATCCTCTGAACCAACGCATTTGCCGCCTCCGTCGTGGCCTCTTTCCCCTTCCTCTTCTTCGCCAGCACCACATCAACCTTATTACCCTTCGCCAAAAACTTCCTCAAAGTCTCCATTCGATGACCCTCATCGCCTTTTTCAATCGCCCAATTCATCTCTATAGTCTTGCGTACTTTACTAGCACTCTGTTCTTTCCTCTTCTTCTTCGCCTCTTTCTCTTTCTTGTATTGCTCTGCCTTGTTGACGATTTTTACCAGGGGCAACCTGCTGGTGTGCTCCGCATCATACCGGGAGGAGCTGTATGGGGAATCGTCTCTTGGTGGTGCTTCTCGCGGGTCAGGGACTTCGGAAACGGTTATAAGGTATTCGGTTCGCCGGTCGACTGAATCGAGGACGCGGGATGTGGATTGTACATCGCTCATTGTGCCGTCTGGCATCACCACCACACATTCATAAGATGTAATCTCTTCATTCTTCGCATTGCGCGATTTGATTGGAGCATCTCTGGGCGTTACAACATAGACACTGCGGCGAGTGGTCGTTGAGAATGGATTAGAACGATGTTGATTGCTTTGGGCTGGCCATTGTCGCGCAGAAAATTGAAGAGAGCGGGTCTCGAATTGGGAAAGAAAAACCGTTCGCAGAGCTGCAGCTGTACTGGATATGTGTTTCGCAGTCCGCATGGTAGAAGTTGTATTTGTGGCTAGCTTCGAGTTGGAGAAATCGAAGCTTTGTAAAGTTTGAGATGTCGTCTGAAGCTATCGCAAATATCCTTGCAATAGTAAATATTCGTCATGTGATCGACTTCCTCATGAGATTGTGATATCGACACCAACTCCATCTCCCATCCAGTCGCCAAAGCCAGCAATCACGATAATTTCTTCAATGACCCTCCTACGATCTTTCCCACGAATATCCAAATTGTTTAAACTCCCAAGAAGTAACACAACTCCTCGCATCCAACCTCAAGCCGAAAATCCACCACCACAATACTCGATCCGCAACGCCCTCTATGTACTCTCATGGGCGGCCCGCGGTCTACTGTTCACCCATCTGTTCATGACACATGCATACACAATCTCAGCAACGTTGGGTCCTTCAATGCTGCCTACCTTCAGTGTCATGGGTGATTATGCTTTAACGTCGAAATATTATAGACGTGGACGAGATATAAAAGTACGTCGCCATTATTTTCTATCAGCACTTCTTCGCTACTTCTCAATGCAATGATTTATGGCTGTAAGACTGTGTTTATGAAGGTTTATCGGTCTAAAGTAGCACTCAAAATCTGTCACTTATGTCTTAGAACCTGACAAATCGAATCGACTCTTGCTCATCAATCATCTCACACATCATAAACCCACTAACACTCTCAATAGGTAGGCGATATAGTCGTCTTCTCTAGCGTAGTAAACCCGGGAGAAACAGTGATAAAACGCGTAATGGGACTTGAGGGTGACTACGTTCTTCGAGATACCCCCGGATCATTACGAAATGAAATGTTACAGGTATATCAATCACTACAGCTCTCTCAAATCCCCAAATCTTATCACAAATCACTTCTCAAGGCCAATACAAAATTTCAAGCGCCCAATTCCCCCTCTCACTCTGCTCCACAAATATACTAAAAACAAATGCCAGGTACCAAAAGGACACTGCTGGGTAACAGGCGACAACCTGCCCTACTCCCGGGACTCTCGTCATTTCGGGCCCATGCCAATGGGATTAATCAAAGGAAAAGTAATCGCAAAAGTATTTCCGTGGAAGGAGAGGGAGTGGTTAGAAAATGGACTAGTACCAGTGAACGAGGCCGAAGAATAAGTGCAAGGATTCTAATGATGTATTATAATGTATATGGGAAGCGGGCTGCTGTATCATTCATGCCATTTTCACATAGGACTAGAGTCCGTGAGCGTACGATAAGGTGTATAACAGTGGGATATCATTAAAAAAAAAGGAGTAAAACATCGTCCTCCACCTCACACCAAACCTATCTAATTACATGAGAATGATAAAAAAAGAACCAACAACCCCTCTTCCAACAAAATAAGGAGTTACTATCCCATGTATGAACCTGTAATTAACAAAAGCCAGAAAAGAGTCCAAAAAGGGAGATGATCCGAACGGAATAGATGCAATCTTTGATGTGGTCAGCGGGACAATATTTCTTCCCCAATACCCTTTTTTCTCTCTTTCTCTCTCACCGTCTCCCAGTATCAACATCATAGGTTTATCCCACTCTTCAAGCAAGCGTTAAATAATTTATCCGGCACTCCTTTCAATGCTCGCTACTAGTAACAGATGATGTACTTCCTGGCTCGATACGCCTAACACCATGCCCGTTCCCACGTCCCAGATGCAAAACAAAGCGAAAGATCTATTCGAAAACATAGAAGGGAGGGCCGAGATTATCCTTCAATATGCGAGGTCTTGTTTCCCTGGCCCAAGAGTTGTAGTGATCTTTGTGCAAGCTGAACAACTTCTCCTTCGCCATCTTCTTCAGCTTCGTCGTCGGATTCGATTTGAGTATCTGCAATAGTTTTGATCATTTGGACAATCTCCTCAGATTTTCCAATGAGATTGATTAGCTTCTTGTCTTCAGACTCTAGTAATTGAAGAAGAGTCCAGATAGCAATATGTTGGAAGGTTGCATCCCCGCTTGCAAGAAATCGCTTAAGATATCCATGAATACCTCCATTTGGCTCTGTCCAGTCTTGGATGAATATCGAGTAATCGCCGACTAGAGAATTTTAGCAAAAGTATAGAGTTTAGATAATAAGTGTAGCTAACCTTTGGAGGAGAGGTTCCCTAGAGCTGCGGCACTATTTCCTTGCACCTCGATACTTTCGGAAGCCGTTAACGGAATGAGAACATCGAAAACGCCCAAATTCAACAGATGCGTTTTCAGATCATCACTCAGGGCAAGGACTGCGATGGCGGCAGTCATTTCCGATTGCACGCTCAATGGTACATCGAGCACTAATTGCTTACACTTTTGAACCGCACCAGCTTCTAACACAAGAGCTTTATTGCGATCAGAGCTAGCCGCCAGATTACGAAGTGTCGATATTGCGTGACACTGTATTTCCTCGTTATCCGTGGAACCCAATAAATCCACCAAAGGCTTCAGGAATCCTGCGTCTATGATCGGCGATTCGTTCATTGGATGGATAGAGATGTTACGAATACAGGCGACCGCTGAAAGTATTAAAGGGAGATATGATGATTGGAGAAGCCGGAGGAGGGGAGCTAGGCCCCGAGCGCGAACGATTTCGAGCTGGTACTTCTCATCGGATGCAAGATTTCGAAGGGCCAAAGCTGCCTGGCATTGTACTTTCGGAGATGAAGAATCCATAAGATTGACCAGAGACTGGATAAGTCGGTTCTCGCTCTGAGCGAGCTTCTTTCGGTTATTGGCATCGACCGCAATATTGCTAAGGGCGGTTGTGCAGTAATACTGCACGTCAACATCGGAAGACGACAGGAGTTGTACAAGAACAGGAATAGCGCCTGCATTTACGAGCTGTTGTCGGTTTTCATCTGCACAGTATGAGCCTTTACGTTCACACCATGAATGGCGAAGACATACCAGAATGTGTCATGTTCAAGAGAGCCCCGGTAGCGTTCCGTTGGACTCGCATATCTTTTGACTTAGCTAACCGTGTGAGTGGCCCCAAAGCTCCTGATCTGGCAATCTTTGCCTTGTTATCCTCATGTGTAGCTAGATTCGTAATGCATCCAACCGCGTTGCATTGCACTTCGACGTTTGGCGACATCATCTGGCGAATCAGAGGAGTAAGGCCTCCGAGGAGAACAATAGCGACCTTGTTCTCGGCTACATGCTGTCAGATGGAACATGGCGCTTTTGGAGCTTGGTGCATAACTTACTGTTGACAGCAAGATTCCCCAACGCTGCGCTAGCTGCTCGCTGAACTTCGATATCGGGGCTTTGAAGAAGGAACAAGATTGGTTCCAGGGTGTCTCGGTCGACTTCTCGGACATCTAGTAAAATGTCAGCATAATCATCCTGCCACTTTCTATTCAATCTGCGACCCGAAGGAGGCAGTCTAGCAAAATCCCGGCAGCATCATATTTCCAGTAAGAGTCTGCCAGCATTCTCTAAAGTGACCATCCCATCCATGTGACATCTTTTTGTGATCGTTGTAGACCGTGAACGTACCTCTCTCTGTTATCTCAGCGAAGGTCAAGCTGGCGCTTCGCTGTAAATCGACGTTATCGGAAAACACGAGTGTGCTTAAAGCCCGTAAAGGTTCGCCGGAAAAGAAGTCGGTTTCACCCCTCTGGAATATTGTCAACGCCCATCATCCAAAGGATCAAGAGTATCTCGCACATTCTCCAAGTACTGAAGCAGATCTGCTACAGCCTCCCTTTCACTTTCAGCCAAAACGGGTTCGTATAATCCATCGCGAGATTTGCCTGGGCATCGTCAGCGTTCGGTACCATTAATACAACGAGCTCTCTCCGCATACCTCCACAACACGAAGAATTGCAAGCACCCATCTCCAAAGGTCAGTCCCGCAGGACCAAGCTGTAGTCTTATTCGAGATCAATTGTGATGACGGAAGGTAGGTCAACGGTTGAAGAAAGCAAGTCAAGGCAGTCGTGCGTGGTGAGGAGTCGTGCCGTGCTGGGCAGCGAGTCAGGATCGAGAAGATGGTGAAGCTGGTGTTACAGAAGACCGTAAGAATCACGAGAGACCATTCAGAAGAGAGAAGAAGTGGAAGGGCTCTGCGTATTGGCTGGGTGTGGTGGTGATTCTGCGATGCAGCTGATTCACAACAAAACGGAAGTTCAAGCTTCGTGCCTGCTCTCGCCCTGACGCTGTGAGGGTAGCTTGAAATGGTCGGGTCGATACGTAGGGCGCCAAGGCCAAGGAAAGAGCCTTGCTGGCGAGAGTTCGTCCTGCGACTCTGCGAGGCCACCAGGGAAACCTAATCCCAGTAAGAAATTCGACCCGCAAAACAAATGCATCAGCCACAAGTGAGCCACACTTGACGCTTTCCACCTGGGCAGGTTCCATTTTCCCAACCTTGGAAGGTTGTCGACGTTCATCACATGTCACAACAATAAATCAGACGACTGATGGTTGATTTGAATTAACAACCACCAGCAGGTAGAACGCGAATACTTTACCAGGCCACAATACCAAGAACGGACAGTGCTAGGAGCAAGATATACAATCTGTTGTATCTGCAGCCTTGAACGCACCGCAACACCTCCTAGGCGAGACCTTTACCCCAGATTGTTTTCTTTGATTTTGAGACATGAACCTCGACTCATCTAATAGTTGTAGTCCGGATGAAAGATAGCTATTCGGTTTGCTTCCAGATGGTTTACTGGCCGTATTCCTTAGTGTTGTGGTGGGGAAGTGTAAGTTCAACGAGATCTACGAAGAGCCCGTATAGGCGATAAGACTTCGCCAAGATAATTGCTTCTAGTCATTATCGCAATGATTATTCGTCATCCTGGGAACATTATTTAACGGGAATTTGCATTTGGTCTCTTTCATGCTGTTTATTGAACAAGGTGCTGTTTGGTCCGTTTCTATCTCTTTACGTTTGCAAGCTAGGAAATATAGATTTGACTGGCAAAGAGACCCATGTTTGCAAGGAGCAAGCTCGCTCCGAGGAGACCTTCCTTTCAAGCTAGTTCTGTTTTATTTTGAGGCTTACTTATAGCATTATCCAATCGTTAAATTCATGAGATCTCCAGCATTATGGTCGCATTGAGCTTTCATCTTCAGGGAGGAATGTACGCGGATAATCGACACCAAAGTTACCTACATGGGTAGGCAGCTGCAGTCTCCGCTATATGTTGACGGGAAGTTGTCAAAGTGCAAACAGAAAAAGGGACACAGTCTGCGACAGAGCCTGGCTGATTCGGGACCCCAACTGCTAGCTAGGTAGGTAGGCACCTAGCCCTGTTATCCGCTAGCTCTTTCAAGGTCCAACACTTTCTACCGAAACACCAACACAACTTCCCACCTAAAGTTCCGTCTACAACACCTAAGCGAAGTCAGATTCCTCATATTCCCCCACAGCAATGGCTTTTCATCCCTTTCCCACCATTTTGCGTATTCAGTTTTCTCTGCAATTTGGCTTCAGGTGTACCAATACTTCACATTTTACAACAATTGCATATATCAGCCTGCTCAAAAATTCTAGTATCATTTTTCGCGCCCATGTCTTCCGCGTCATTCTTGGATATGCCAGAAAACATAAGGCTGAGGATATACACCTACGCAGGCTTGATTCGGTTGTGTCCTATCGAGCTAAATGTGCCCGAAGGGTACTGTTTCCGGGATTACGATAGTTCATGGGGTACAGATCGTTCCACAGAAGAGAGATGCTTATATGTCATCAGATTACGCGGAGGTGATCGAAGTATTGTCCCATTACCCAGACACCTGGCGCAGGCGCACTCGGAGCCCGATTGTCTATGCCCTAGATTGCCAATCCAGCTGCTCTATGTCTCCCGAAGGTCTTATGAGGATGTTTTCCCGGTCTTTTATTCGAGAAACAAGTTCATAATGAGGTATAAAAGCGCCGATGACCTACCCATATTTCTGAATCTAAACCATCACATACTTTCAACGGTGAAGGATTTGTTAGTCAGGTTCAACTCGTGGCCTTGCGCTAGAGGTCACCCTCACATTGTAGGAAGACAAGTCGGCCGTTTCAGATGCAGTAATTGCTTATCTATGCCGCCATCCCCTGACTATGCTCTGGAAATGGCTACTTCTGCTGGAACAGGTCTTCTTGTGGCATGGAAGACGATATCGACCCACCTTGCTTCGTCAATCAGACCGAAGCAACTCAATTTTGCTTTCATCTGTGATGTTGCGGCTTTGAATTCTGGAAAAGCTGTAGTCGAGCCTTTATTGATGCTTCCCACTCTAAATAGGTGCACTATTCGTTTAAACAACCGACCGAATTATGCTCTGAACTCATTGGCTCGCGATGTCTCCGTCGCAACTACTCAGTCGCTTGTTCTACCAAGTCGGCCGTTTCCTTTCGACAGACTTCCTCGAGAGTTGCGCCTCCATGTACTGGGATACACACACCTGGGTCGGCACAACGGTTATCTAAAAAGAGATGAACTCATTCGTATTCAAGATGGCAAGCTAGTCCGAGGAAGCCGATCAACCGTTCATAAAGGCAATCAATGCTGCAGGCAATGTACGCACATTGCCATAGATTGCTGCTGTCCTTCGAGCTTCGCGGCTTACTCAATTACATGCGTTTGTCGACGTCTCCCTTCCGCTCTAGTCTATGTTAATAGAGAGATGCGTCAAGATGCTCTCACGGTATTACTACGAGAAAATTGCTTTGATTGCGAGCAGGATCCGGACAAAAGCATTGAATTCTTGTCTCAATTTCCTGCTGGAAGGCTAAAGTACATCCGAGAGATACAGTTTAGATTTTCCGAATCGGGGGTCAAACACTGGGGTAACCAAAACTATAGCGAGCAGTGGCTCTCGTTGGTGAAATTCATAAAAGCGCGTCTTAACGTCCCTGCGTTGTCAATTACTGTGGTTACCGACACATTTGATTTGGGAATGGATCCACATTCGAGTGACGAAGGTGTCCAACGGCATATATACAATATCTACTGTGATATCACTCGGTCGCTATGCGTACTGGACGGAATTGGTCATATCAAATTTGAACTAGGATGTTTCGGTCAGCTTGAGTCCCTGATGTCGAGGAAAGTGGTGGGCAAAGACCGCGAAGAATTATACCCGGAAGCAGATCTCTCCATTATGAGCAGACGCTACGTTGGATTTGAGGCTCCTCACTGGTTTAAGGAGGAAGATTTCACTGGAGATTCTCAATTGGAGTTTGGTAGTTTTCAAAGAGTCAGAGCAGATTAAGGTAACCCAGAACTTCATCAAATTGAGAAGAAGGTTTCAAGAGTCATAAATAAATAGCAAACTACAAATTAAACAGACCAATTTTTTTTTTCGACTGACACCCCAACGAAGCAGAATGATCAAACAAGTACATGGCAAGCGACCTTGTCTATCTGAACTTTGAGTCTAGTTCTAGGAAGATGTAGTTGAGACAAAAGATTCTAGCCCTCATAGCGAAACATCTTCCAAAATTTTGTGTATAATAAGTCACTCTAGTGTTACTCTAATAAGCCTTAGTCTTTGTTCTATCATTGTGCATAATTTCTAAGAAGATGTCTTTGAAGTTTGAGTTGTGGAAGGTGACACCAAGGAAAGGCCAACCGACCACGAAGTATATTTACCTAGTATTTTAGATTATATTCGTCGTAACTGAGTTAAGTTAAAGTAATTAATGGATATTCAGAGTTCTTGTTTATTCTTATCGTTAGAATCCATTTAATTTTAGATAGGCCAAAGTGCTTCATTGGCCAGAATTGCACTCCGTCTCCTAAAATTTACAATCGTACGCCAATCATGAATTTTAGTATATAGGAAGGAAGTTTTGTCTGATTTTATAAAGATAACTTTCGATGCTAATCATTATAACGAAGAAAGGTTGGTGAGACTTCAAGCCGCTAAAATATACACTTTCGGGAAATAGCCCCATTCGGCAATTACCGCCATACAATCTAGCTTCTCTGATTGGGCAAAATGATAAATCTTCCGTATGGTCAAAACTTGGTGGGGTGGGGCACAGACCATTTACCTGTACAACATCGCGACGACACGTGAAGTTACAACCCCTCGTAAATCTTCACCTCAACCATCCAATAGACGAGACAAAACCACGTTTAAAGCTTATCGCGGATATTCTGTAGTCGCTCGGCTGTCACTTCATTCTCTACGCGCACAAGTCTGCGACGAGAACGAAGCAGTGCCGTTGCTGCTCTCCCGTTCCAGTCATCCTTCAATGTACCTTTAATTCTCACCAGCCGACTCCGTCATCCACGCCAATGTCTAATACGGCTGAAGGCACGGGACCAGCTTTGCCTGCGGATGGTCTTATTGGGTCCATCGCAACGCCAACAAGCATCGCTAGACTTGGTCACGAGTCGAACATGATTGCCCAACCTTCGACCTTCCTATCCCCAGCCCAGAATCGCGCGATGCAGGACAGACCGTTGACTTCGGTGGACAGGGACCAACAGAGTGGCTTGGTAAGTGAACCTAGTATTCCACGCTGGATAGCTGCAAGAGCATGATGATCTTATGGGCTGGGAGGGCAAGCTTCTTTTTCTCGATCTGCGAGGCTGACACCGGTTCATTCAACAGAAAGCAATACGGGATTTCCTCAAAATCCGCACGAGCTACGATGTGCTACCGCTTTCATTTCGACTCATCATCCTTAATACCGACCTTCTTGTTAAGAAGAGTCTAAATATTCTTCTACAAAATGGTACAAATCCTGTCCCAAGAGTTTGGCTCGGGACGATGCTAATGAGGGGTATGCAGGAATCGTTTCCGCCCCTCTATGGGATTCGCACACTTCAACCTTCGCTGGGCTCCTCACCACTTCCGACTATATAAACGTTGTGCAGTATTATTGGCAGAATCCAGATGCGTTCAATCAGATAGACCAGTTCCGGCTGAGCAGCTTAAGAGGTAGGTCCAAACGAGTGAGGATATGACCGTAACATTAGGCTGAACCTGCTAGATATTGAGAAGGCGATCGGTGTTCTCCCCCTCGAGACATTGTCAGTTCATCCGTCGCGGCCGCTGTACGAAGCATGCACGCAGATGCTTAAAACCCGAGCACGAAGAATTCCCCTTGTAGATATCGACGACGAGACCGGCCGTGAAATGGTTGTGAGCGTTATCACACAATATCGAATCTTGAAATTTATCTCTGTCAACGTAGCCCAGACAGAAATGCTGAAGAAGAGTGTGGCTGAGATCGGGCTCGGCTCCTACGGCGATTTGCAGACGGCAAACATGGATACCAGAGTTATTGATGTTATTCATATGATGGTCAAATATAGTATTTCGAGTGTACCGATTTTGGATAAGGAAGGCCATGTGCTGAATGTGTTCGAAGCCGTTGATGTCATCTCAATCATTAAGGGAGGGGTATATGATGATCTCACGACTGGAGTTGGGGATGCATTATCCAAGAGAGCTGACGACTTCGCTGGGATATACACATGCAGCGAAGAAGATCGCCTGGACTCCATCTTTGACACAATTCGAAAGTCCAGGGTTCATCGTTTAGTAGTCATCGACGAAGAGAATCGCCTCAAAGGGGTTATATCACTGTCAGATATTTTGAAATACGTTCTTTTACATGGCGCGGAAGGAGAATAGATACGAGATACGGATTGGAGGATTGTCACGAGTGGGGGGGGGGGGGGGGCGTTGCATAGCGATCTCAGCGGAATCCGGCGTTAGGTATGATATTTTGGGCGTAAAGGGCGTGCGAAACTCATATAGATCCCTTTTTACTTAACTTCTCGATAATACCATTGTGTTTTGTTCTGAGGTCGTCTCGATCCTAGGTGTTACGAACTGGGGAGATCGGGCCACTGGTCACTCTTTCCTTGTGAGACATGGTAACAGGTACGGTACTAGCTTTCAATCTTCATACGAAGCAAGTGCAAGACTAGGTGCAAACAGCCGCAATCATGGGAAGGTACAGACGATCGACTTCTTGTGGGAGGATGATCTTTGCGTGTTGGAAGTGCCAGAGACCTCACAACAACGTCTGCCATTTTTGCAGAACCACACAGGCGCGTCGGCGCAATCTGTCGAGTGTATTCCAATGGCTCCACTCGCCCACGCATTATCGTCGCACTCATCGTTAACAAGTCTTTCCAGAGCCGCACAGCAATCCATGCCCGATGGCAATCCTGACGACGTCAACATCGCGACGGAACTTCTCACCCGGCCTCGAATTCCACACAGGCAGACTTCATTCTCTGGAACCTCACTAGGACAACAGAGCCTAAAGGATTCACAGTTCCAAGATGATTTGAATGGCTCGATTGGACCCAGCAGGTCCAGAAGAGCTTTACAGAGCAGCAACACCTGGACATCCTCGAGTGGCGAATTACTCTCTGAGCAGGATGAGATTGAAGACCGGTCCGTCTTCGTTGACGAATATAATCGACTGGCCAAGAAGGTACACATTGAGCACTATTAGGAGATGACCAGGGCATGCTAATATTAACATTAGCATGGTGTTCGAATTATGGTACTTGAGGATTATGATGAATATGTTCGTAGTCAAATCCAAGCATTGAGCTATTGTTCTGATCTTTGGTTCTAGGGTAATATCGCCAATCTCTCTACGAAACCGCCCAGTTGGTTCTCAAGAAATATACTCCGCAGAACTTCATCAACAACAAGTGTGCGTCATGATCGAGGTCTCAAACACCGACGAAGCATAAGCGACATCTCTATGAGATTGAAATCAAGAAAGGACAAGCTTAAAGACAAAGACCTACAGGAACTGGTTCGACTTTGCGGTGCCAGCATACTATATCTGCCTGCAGAATATGGCTCTGGAAGCTTGACTGTGCCAACATGTTTTCGCGCCACAGCTCAGTATCTTGTTCAACATGGTAAGCTGTTTACTTTATTGATATGTACGCTGCTAATCTTTACAGGCCCTGCAGCGAGAGGTATCTTCAGGATTCCTGGTGCACATAACATTGTCGAAGCTTTGTACAATCATTTCTGCTCTGTCGACGAGGATGGTGATGTGATAGCTGGAACAGTGCGCTGCCCTACACTAACAGATCATATCAGGTGCGACGTACATGATGTTGCTTCTGCTTTCAAACGGTTTTTGTCAGGATTGCCTGGTGGAATTCTTGGGACTCTACCGTTGTTCGATGCCCTGGTCGCCATCCAAGGACAGCTACACGGAGATGCTGAGTTCACAAAAACAAAGCAGAGCAAAGTCCGGGCACGTCTGATTGCTTTGGCAATTTCCACCTTGCGTTCGCACTATAGACGTGAGCTTATCTGCGCTGTCTTCGGTCTTTTATCCATGGTCGGGCGAACTGCTGAGACTGCCCCGAGGGAGGACGAGCGGGGAAGACCTCTGCCTATCACTGACTTAATGGGTTACGCAGCACTTGGGATCGTGTTTGGTCCTTTGCTCGTTGGGGACCTTTTGGATCATTACAGTATGCATCTTGCGAACCCCAATGGAGGACTTGTATTGCTTCCAGTCAGCCCACCAAAGTCTCGAAAAGAGAAGAAAAGGAGGCAACGCCCGAACACTGAAGAATCCACAGCTTTTATGTCACAAGTGGATAAGATAAAAGTTGCGAATAGCATAACCGAGATGCTGATTACGCACTGGAGGGAGGTGGTTCGTCACATGAAGAATATAGCTTCTTTGCAGGCACGCGAAAGCCAAATGGCGTTGAAGGCCATGCAGCCGTACCTACGGCCATCTGTATCTGAAGGATTTTCGCTTCGCAAACCCCCAGACTGGGATTTGCTAAGGCCGCTCCCACTGAAAGGAAATGACCGGAGTCAATCCCCAACTCCGAATGGTCGTAAGTTATCTTGAACCACAAAATGCCTTAGCTGTAGATTTTATTGAGCTAACGTTTTTGTTCAGGCGCCAGCACATTTGATGAGTCAACATTCAACCAAAGATCGTCCCAAAAGGAGGATCTGACGGTCAAAAAGCAAAGATCTCGCTCGAGACCACGTCCCAAATCTGGCCAACTCCTTTCTGGATCCCGTTCCTTAACTCTACTTCAGCTTTCTCCGACTATGGAGGAACTTACAAGTGAAGATTCAGCTGCACCGCTCGCCGTCACCTCTTCCGAAATCAATGACCCCAGCCCTTATACCGAGATTGCAGTTCCTGATGCACAATCTAGTGCGGCAAAGATTAAAGCACGACCTGGCACACCATCAGCAAAGAGGATATCTCCCAAATACAGAAAATTACCGGGGAATAGTTTGATAGATAGTGGAATCCCACCGACCACACCGACAAAAAGAAGGACACATCAGCACCTAATGGAGAAGCACCCTTCGAAGCACGGAAAGCACAGCATGGGTACGCTCAATTCTTCTCATTCCACTGACCCTCCACTCGCCCAAAATATGCTATACCCAGATCTGAAGCCGCCCGGTTCTTTAGTAACTACGCCTGCCCAATCGAATTCTTCAATTTTTAGACGGACTGTAAAAAGCGAGCCAGGGAGGTCGAACGAATCCACGATTCTAGCTCCTCAACATTTTAGAAAGCATGCCAAACCAACACCTCCTACATCATCCTCTCGAGCAAACATCCACACCAAAAGAGACTCTTTGACTACCACATCTCACGAAGATGACATTGCATCTCTGACGGAGATGGGAAAGGTCCTGAGAGACACCGCTAAAGCACAGGTCGCTGAAGCCCAGCAAGACAAACCGCGCAGACCTTTGGTGGAGAGCAGCTCCTTAGAAGGAAGCCACTCGTCCATGGCAGCAAATTCAACAACGATGATTGATAATGAACCCTTGCTGAGCCCTTCAACCACGGCAAAGCCAGCTTTAACTCTCAGAACTGCTCCAAGAGATCCATTATCAAGTGTTTCTCACGAGGATGATGTGAAGTCTCTAGCAGCTCTAGCTCGTGTTATCGACTCAGACAAGGTAACGCCTACAAAACTTACCAAACCAGCAACTTTGCAAAAGAGGGCGATAGGTTCTTCAGAGAAGACAGGCTCAGAGGAGAGTAAGGCAAAGAGGAAGTCCACATCAGCAGATCCCCCTATGGCCACAAAAGCCAAACCTGGCGCTTCATTCTTGCCACGACTTAGCACTCTAATACGAGGACAAGATAAATCAGCCGCCTCGCCTTCTCTATCGAGCCCCAAAGTATCTGTAACCGAGCCACGAAAACCACTCAACGTATCATCTATAGTCCGAGACGCTACCACACAAAAGACTCGTGACCCGGCGACTATGGATAGGCAGCCCAACAAGACTCTTATGCCATCGGGTGGAAGCGTGAAAGCTCTTGCTGAAAAGTTCAACAGTCAAAGTCCTACAAAACTGAACGAGTCTAGCTTTCCTTCCAAGAATGCCCATCGGAAATCAGTCTCTGCAGACACGTGGATACCAACTGCCACGAGTCGCAGGGAAAGCTTAGTTGCTCCATACACTACTAACTCCTCACCCACAAAGTCTCAAAAGTCAGGACGGTCAGAAAGAACACCGCAGTCGAATCGCAAATCAGTGGCTGCAGCAATCGCGGCATCTAACCCAAGCTCTCCAATAAGAGACCGCGAAAGAAATCCTGTCAACCCTTCCCCTCCGCGTCGAATTCTGATTCCCTCGGTAGATGAAACAGTGTCTCTACGTTCAGTTCGTAAATCTGTTGAGGTTTCGGAGGAGAAATGGGGTACATTTGCTGTAAATTCTTTTAACCCGTATTCGAACGTGCTGAAATCTGCCGAGCCCGCTAATACCACGATCAAGTCATGGGATGGTCATAGAAGTCATCCGGGGAGCCTGCCTTCCATTGGAACTGTTCTACCTGCTCCAGAGCTACCACCTGTTGCTCAGCATGTTCATTTCCCACGGCCTCCGTCTTCGCTGGGGGAGATGGCTGACTTCGTGCACCCAGACTCACCTTTTAGAGACATCTTTCGCGGTTCTCCTACATTGAGTCCCACAGCGAGTCCAGAAATTTTACGCTGTCCAGGTACACCTCCAATAACTCGCAGTAACTCAGTACTTCACACCCAAGTCAGATCTTTGCAAAAGAGTATAGAACAGAAAGACCAAGAGATTGCGAAGTTGAAACAGCAGCTAATTGCGAAGGGAACTCTCGACATTGGCCCGTTGAGTGAGCAGCTTCGAGAGTGCAAAAGAGAGGTTCAAATGTGGAAAACTCGAGCGGAGATTGCAGAGAAGCAAGTCGAGATGTTCTCAATTCTGCCCCCTGGCAGAGTAAATAGTAGCAGATTGTCATCTGAGGCGGCAATGGAAATCTACCGATCCAATACTGATCGAAGTGAAGACAGCGGTAGAAATGCTCGTCGCAGCAGTAAAATTGGGCGAGGATTTGATGGTGCTGAGTGTTCTTGGAAATCAGATGACAGTAGTGGGACTATTGTACGCGAAATCGTGGAGATTGAAGATATTTCGCAGCAAAGGCTTTCAGTGCTTGGATGACCCAAGCCATGGAGAGAATGGATGACGTTGGTAGCTGAGAAACTGCGAGAAATTTCGGTGTTTTGTTAAGGGGAAAATTGGTTTAATCGTGTCTTCATCTTTATGGTGGGTTGGATGAGTTTAACGGGTTGGTTGTATTAGCTTTTTGTATTGACGCTGTATCTTTGTTCAAATTACTATTAGGGCACGAATAGGCTCTGAATATTCTTGACAAGTCGTTCGTTACTCTTGATGCGCTGCAAGTACGTAAGGGCTATGTGTCTCGCCGCTCGATGCTCACAATTTTAATTCAAAGGTGAATGTGATTGGGCGTTATCGAAGTGTTTGGGTGAGGTCCGATAGACCCTTACTCGAATACCTTCTTTCATCTCGTCAACCCAGCAAGCACCTTCGAGAGTTCAGCACACATCAGACAGATCTTTGAACTGCAGCCTTTTCGTCCTATCGATCATACTCTCAACTAGTAGCTTGATCGATTGAAGGAGCTGGTGCGATCGGCGAAAAGGCACCACGCCGACAATTTTCTTGCATTCATTAAAACCTATCCGCCCACGAACGATACCTGGCGAAGGCGCGAACAAATGGCACCTATCTACCGTTCAGACAATGATGAGCTTCGTAACGTTCCACCATCGATTGAACGAGATTTCAGCGAGGAGACTTCTGAATCCAGTTTTCAAGCCTCTGTTTCGTCTAGGCAAGACGTAGGCGATGAGGATGCAAGATCTAGAAGGGAGCTAGAAGTTATGCGGAGATATGGGTTTGAGCCACTTCCGGTTCCTGGGAAAGAATCATTCTTTTCGAGGGGATGGGTTGTTCTGGGTATGTTGCGTTACTAGTTTTTGGAATTTGGTAGCGGACGGTCAGGCGATGGATTGAAGATCGGAAAATATCAAGAGCCGCTATATGGGGTGAGATGGACCTATTTATCCATGTGCTAACGATTATTTAGTGAGTTGGTGGCTTTTTTGTGCTATTCCGATGGCTTGGTGGGAAACTGTGATTCTTGGAACTGCCCTGAGGACCTGGGACTATGAGGTTGGGATTCGGTTTTTGAGAGGTGAATTTTCGCAGTTGTTTGTTCCTGATCTTGACGCCAGTAATGCAAAAGATGCAAAAGATGATGTTTGCTGACAATCAATGTGAACAGTCAATTTTGTGATTGTCAATGTGGCCTTGCTCGTTCTTTGGCGTTATGAAATCAACAAGAATTATGATATATACTGGGTTGTCTATTTCAAAAAGAACGTGAAAATGTGGGAGGAGATCAATAGGCGGTTGGATCAGGAGTTGGCAGAAGAATCGGTATGTCATAGGATGAAGTGCTATTTTTGCACACTGGTTAACGGTTCGATAGAAACAAGAGCGCCGACCTCGTGGACGTCCGGAGAGAACAAGTGATGAGAGGTCCGTTAGCACAGAATCCAACCTCGATAGGAATCGCTCACTTTCAGCCCGTTGGAAACACAAGTCCTTGGACAAGACGAGGACACCACATGCGAATGGAACAGTACAACCGAATGGAGCGGGGAGCGCGAATGCAACGGGACAGGAGAAATGGAAAAGATCTAAAAGCTGGCGGGAACCTTCTGTTGCTTGACCTTTGAAGTCCTGTGAGGTCGAGATCAAGGTTGAGGACGAGGAATATGGAAATGGAAATAATCAGTGGGCGATGAGTTGAAGAAGGAGGCCAGGAAATCCAGTTGCTATATAGTACTTTGGCTCACTGAAACAGCGCTTTGTTACACCTTAGGTTTATGAAGACTCTTCTATCAATGTTACGAATACAACTATAGCGAAGCTGCGAATAGTTGTGCTTGCTTTGCTGTACATGTTCATTTTTAGAGAGAAAGAGCTGGATTGGAAATGAAGTGACTCACAAGGATCTTTTAGGCTATCTATAATCCTCATCATTTAAGTCACGCTGACTACCTAGCAAAGTATCTGGGTTGAGTAGTGAAAATGCTTTGCGATTAAATCTCACTGTCCGCTGGTAAGGCGATCCACACGCAGTTACTAAGATACTCGGAAAATAAATACCTATAGCTATCACGACGCTTCACGGTTAGAAAAGAAGAGGGTCTAAAATCTTAGAACCTTTCATCTCTTAGCTTTTCTTCAGCTTGGGTTTTTAACCCGTAGTGTGGTAATTTCCGGATGTCTCTTGACAAGTTGTCATTGACATTCAAAAACTTGGGTTTCTAGAGTTTTATGCCATTGTCTCAAACATTGCGTATCTATTAATCACAAGAAATGATTTTCAAGAATATCGTTGGGTTTCTTGCTATCGCCGAGAACCTCATGCTGTTCTGCGAATCCGAATTTGAATCAAATGTCGCTCCGTCCGTTAGATTAGTAAGAGACTTTCGAAAGAGCAAAGAGATCATTTTGTTTACTAACAACGATTGACGAAATGCACGATGTTTTGTCAATGTGATTGAATAAATAAATATGTCGAGTCCCCTCGATTACCTAGTAGCTTGTCCGTCGCGTTGATGCTAAATGTGCAAGTTCAGGATGCAGAAGAGATACGGAATCGTTTTCTGAAGATACTGGTTACACTTGTCTATTAAGCTCCGGTTGATGTTGATCTTAGAGACAAAGGTATTGAGCCAGCTTTGTAGAGACAATGCAAAAGGATCCTTCTGATACGAGTGGATTCCTACATTGGTTCTTACCTTGGAGGCCGGACATCATACATTATGGCATTTGGGAATTTGATCGGTCCTGACAAGGATTCAAAGGGTTAGAATGCATGAGAGTCTACACAAATCCAGCTTGTTGGATAGATACGTTCGGAATTTGCCTACTCCTGCTGTCAGAACTCCAACGAAAACCTGCTCGCTTGGTCAGGGGAACTTTGGTGAGTGGTCCTTCCCCGGAGATAAAACAGTCAAGAGTTAAGGACGAGCAATCTCAGAATTGCGGATCCTTTTGGTCCTGAGTTCAGCTAGGAAGACCCTGAAAACAAATCAGACCATACATATCACAATCAGACGGAGAGTTCAGACCCATAAGTGGATCGGACTCCCAGCTCTCACTAGAGCTTTCTTTCCCAGCCAGCTTAGCAGACTGTGAAGCTTTCAGGTGAATACTCCTTGAATCTGTTGCCATTCCCCTAAAATTTGTAGGTCTAGTCCTCAACTTCAGCCTCAGTTCACAAAACCACATCAAAACAAACACCAAAATCGCATAAATACCATTCGATCCAATCACAATGGATGGCCAGTCGAGCGATACAAGGAAGGTCACCTTTCAAACCAACTGTCACGAGCCTACCACAGCGGAGGAGAGAAAGACTGTGCACACAGTGTACAAGAAGTCTGGCAAGTCTGTGAGTCTTACGCATTTCTTTCCAATGCAATCACCAGACAAAATGTGTCAAGTTGCACCACACATTCAGCGCTGACTCAAAAACAGGGACCACGACGTAGAACAAAGAAGAAGCACCAACCTCCAACCGAG
This sequence comes from Glarea lozoyensis ATCC 20868, assembly GCF_000409485.1. Taxonomy (NCBI): domain Eukaryota; kingdom Fungi; phylum Ascomycota; class Leotiomycetes; order Helotiales; family Helotiaceae; genus Glarea; species Glarea lozoyensis. The sequence continues at coordinate 1,240,241 of NW_007360989.1, read as the reverse complement.
GAGGTGAGTATTGTCAACTTTTGGGGTGAAATCTTACTGATAATTGCTTGAAGAAGTTGGAGAAGAGGAAAGAGCGAAAGAAAAGAATCCGGGCCAGGAAAGTGAAGAAGGAAAGAGCGAGGGAGAACAGGAATGAGCTGAGAGAGCAGTTGAAGGCAAAGCTGGCGAAGGTGGAAGGAATGATCGAGCGGATGAAGAAGGAAATGGAAGCTGAGCAAAAATAGAGGTAGCCTTTCTGGGGGTAGTTGAAGTTGAAATGAAGTTTTGATTTTTGAACGATTCCGCTTGCTTTTATCTTGTCCATTTAAATGCTTGAGTGATCGATTTGAGATGCTGTAGATTTCCAAGGTTTTTGAGACCAGATGAATGCTCAAAGCGTCGGTAAATTGTTTCAGTGAGGAAGAGAAATCCAAGATTGTGTTTTTTTCGGAAAATAGAGCGATCAGAAAGTTCTCGACTGAGCTTCCAGTTAGCCTTGTCAAATGCCTCAAAATACTTGACTTAACGATCTTGATCTCAGAAGATCATATCTGTTATCTTATGGATCTGGATCTATGGCTGTTGGGGTCCACTTTCGATTTATCGTGACGAGACTTGCAGAAAAGGCTCATTGTGTCGAGAGCGAAGAAAATTCATGCGTAAACAACGACATCTGTCGCGACTGGAAAGTCGAATGGAGTTTGGAAATGGTGAACGAGTCGCGCCGCTTCTTCAAGGCCCAGCACAAGGCTGAGCACTCAATGAAACGGGAATATCGGCGGATGATAAGAATTTCACCCGCCTACCCAAATTTGGGTTTCTTTCCTATGAAATACCACGCGTGTTAGCAAAGGTGAACTAGAAAAGTTGTTTGAAGTGCAAAAATGAAGAAGTCTTCCAATCCTCGACCGAATCGAAGACCTACATGAGCGGACTACACCCGCAAGCTGGACTGATAATATGGAGAGAAATCGGTCCGAAGACTAAAAGCTCATGCCTGCAACTTGTGAAGATGCAGAAATCTCAAAAAAGAGAAATCTCAACTTCTGAGGAGAAGGCAACCGAAGTCACACTTCTGCCACTACTTGAAGTGATGTCGAATGGATTACTCCAGACAGCCCATGGCAAACAAACATATATCTTTGTCCACCCCAACCGCCCAGGAAAAGAAAACTAGACCCCATGGGTCTCTTCTCCTTCGCCTTTTTGTTTTGGGTATCAACACGATTTGAGGGAGAAGATTGGGATGGATGACGAAAAGGAAGAAGTGTACTCACATTTGAAGGCGGAAGAGATCGAAGGCGCTAATTGTTGAGATGTTGTTGAAGTTGAAGAGAGGAGGAGATGTTGAATGGCGAAGAAGTTGTTTTGAGGTGGAAAGCAGAAGATATCGTATGATGTGTTGTTTTGTCGTGGTGAATGTGAACAGAAAGAGGGGAAGTGTTCGCAAAAACAAAGAAGAGATTTTGCAAGAGAGGGGTAGGTGGATTTGTATGATAGCATGTCGAGAACCGATCTAACCCAATGAGAATGTATGAAGCAATGGGTTGTTATCATAGGAAACTGTATTTACAGGCTAATAATCTTGGCGTGTGAATTGTACGGTCTCCGACACGCACACTTCTATGCTTGGTCTTAGCGTGCATTATTCTTTCTAATACACTGCTTTCCCCTCTTCATAGAGCGGGCAGTTATGCATTGATTGCTCAAAATCCGTTTTGCTTTCTAGCTGTACTTTTGTTGGATTCTCATAAACTGCGCACCACTCTCTGCTCCCCTTTTCGAGCTCACATAGAAGGGACTTGGATTTTGAAGTTTGTTCATCATGCAGTATTGATTATCATGTTTTGATAAATGTGTCTGCGGAATGAGAACCAAATTAGTGAGTGGAGAAGATGCTACCTATTTTCAAAGATAAAGCTTAGTGCTTGAGTGATTCTGCAAGTGTACTTCGATGAGATTGAATTGAAGAACACAGTATTATTGCTATGGACTCTGACAGCGTGGATCTAGATTGGATTGAATAGAAGAAAGAACGATCTACACCCTACTTCATCAGGATCCCCGGTGCCACTTGCGACTAAGCCCACCACGCGCGCCGACACATTAGAGCCCCTCAATGCCCCTAAAGACCTAATTTTGAAGATATTCCACCTTTAAATAGATATCGCTTTGCATCCTTCAGTGTTGCATCCTTCAGTGGGATTTAGCATTCAGTATTGATCGAGGGGTGTGCTGCACCCCTATATGACTTGTATCATGAAAGCCCAGCTCCAATGGGCATCATTCCAAATTTGGAGTGGGATATCGTGTGAGCTATTTCAGTGCAGTAGTTTACATACGCTGCTGGAATCGTAACTGGGTGAGCAACGTTTTTGATGGCCTGTAACGAAGTCCAATCGCCAATGTGCTGCCTGTCTGACAGTCGCGTGACAAGGCTACCATTGACAATCACATGAAAGCATCACATCATATGCTTAGGATCCAAAGATGTTCAAAATGGCTTTGCAACTTTCCGACTTTCGCTAGCTCCCGTTTCTGGATCCCGATACTCTTTCCAACTAACCGGATACATCGAATTGCCAGCTTCACTTGTCGCCATGATGACCCCCAGATTGTTACTCGCCGTTGACAGGTAGTAGTTCGATTGATCACCCAAAGATATCTGCCACGGGATCAGCGAGAATTCTTCTGAAGCAGCTAGCACAACGATAACTTACCACCACAGCGCGCACGATATCTCCTGGTCTGAAGCTCTCGAAAATCTTGACTTTATCCTTCTCCGTCGCCCTTACGTCTTGCACACGTATCAGACCCTGCCATTCTCCATCCAGAACAGTCTCTCCAACAACCAATATTGCTACAGACGCCTGTCTAGGCTGAATCCTCGTCACTCGGCAAAGAACCGTACTATTGACCTCAGGCAAGATCTCCGCCTTTGACTTCCCAGATCCATCAAGTCCACTTCCCACGGATATGTCTCTTTCGATTGAAACCGTAGGTAATACCGCCGGCGCCGCTGGAGTTATCTTCGTCAACCTCTTTTGCGGTCCAGCTGGTTTAGGAGGAGAGGTCGTCTTAATAGGTCCTAGGATTGAGGCAAAGAGCTTCGAGTCGTGGATATGCGTGCCAGGGCCTGGTAGATATTCGCTTGCAGCACCCAGCAATTGGCCCGGAACAGCGACAGAAATTGTTTGCGCCATTGTAATTATTGATGTCGATGTTGGAGGAGTTGAGGTTGAGAATTATTGCAGGGGTTTGCCCAATTCATGTGGGGCTACAAGCCACAGCTTCACGCTTGCTTTTTGAGCCTCATGGAACTGCCAAAATCCCCCCTTTTCAACGAGACAAATACGCTGCCAAAAGAGCTCTTTTCATTTTTCAAGGCACACTATGCAATTACCTACACCAAGCTCCACAGTCTGTGAGTGGAAATATTTCGAAAACAATTCGAAATGTTCCCAAAATCTCGGGCTGGGAGCTATTGGAGCAAGCGCGGGGTTGGTTGATTAGACTCCACCAATTCCCCTCTGCGCTGCAGCAACCCCTCACTATGACAAGCCTAGAGCTCTTGTCCCGTCTCTCGAAAGCATCTGATAGCGAGAAGATATAATCCTCCTCATCCCCTCGGAAGTGGGACCACTTACAACAATCAATCTTCATCCGTCCAACCCATTAGCACAACATACAAACATGTCTGCGAAGCACTTCATCAACGATCCGACCCATCTAGTCAACACAGCATTACATGCTCTGACGATCACCAATCCGTCCGTCGCGCTCGATGTTGAGAACAAGATTGTCTATCGCCGACCCAAAGATGGCGCATCTCAGGTTTCCATAATATCTGGTGGAGGAAGTGGACATGAACCAAGCTTTGGAGCCTTTGTTGGTGACGGTCTTCTCGCTGCTGGTGTAGCTGGGACTATCTTTGCTTCACCCAGTGCTGAGCAGATAAGAAAAGCAATCATGTCAAGAGTCGACGCGGATAAGGGCATATTGGTCACGGTGATGAATTACACTGGAGATGTGCTAAATTTCGGAATGGGTGTCGAAAAGGCAAAGGCAGCTGGGCTGAAGGTCGAAATGCTAGTGGTGGGGGATGATGTAGGCGTAGGCAGAGCAGCTGCTGGAAAGGTGGGCCGAAGGGGAATCGCCGGAACAGTTCTTGTTCACAAGATATCTGGAGCTTTGGCAGCAAGAGGAGCAAGTCTGGAGGACGTCTACAAAGTTGCGAAACTGACAGCTGAGAATATCATTAGCGTTGGTGCGAGTTTAGAGCATGTACATGTTCCCGGTCGAGCTCTTCCGGATCCGAACTCCGACGAAACATTGGCACAGGAAGAAGTCGAGATTGGTATGGGAATTCATAACGAGCCAGGCAGCGGACGTGCGGTTGTTGAATTGCCCGAATTAGTCAAGAAAATGCTCTCTCAGTTGCTCGATTCGCAAGACAAGGACAGAGCTTTCTTGAACGTCAACTCGAACGAAGTAGTGCTTTTGATCAACAACCTCGGAGGTGTAAGCGTATTGGAACTTGGTGGAATCACAGCCGAGGTGGTTGGACAGCTGGAGAAGTCGTACAATATCAAGCCAGTAAGAATTTTGGCTGGTACTTATATGACAAGTCTCAACGGCCTTGGTTTCAGCATATCAATCTTGAATGTGGTCAATACAAATATTGGTGGTCCCAGTATGTTGCAGCTACTGGATGCACCATGCGAAGCAACAGGATGGACTGCTCCAATTAACACGGAAACATGGGAAGCAAAGTCAACGAAGACGAGAGAGTCAGCAAGTTCAGCAGATGAAAATGTCAAGTCAAGTGGCTTAAAGCTAGACCCAGAAAGCGCCAAAGCTGCTTTAACAGCCGCCCTGCAACGAGTGATTGACGTGGAACCCGAAGTGACAAGATATGACACGGTTGTAGGCGATGGAGACTGTGGAATTGGACTCAAGAGAGGAGCTGAAGGTATGTCTTCCACGTAGGTGGCACTCTGGCACCCTGCTAACGAATTCAGCTGTCAAGAAATTCATCAGTGATAAGCCTCTTTCAGGAGATGCCGTCGTGGATCTATTTAAGATTGTGCAGGTGGTAGAGACTACCATGGATGGTACAAGTGGCGCACTCTATGCTATCTACCTTAATTCTCTGGCACATGCCTTGAGGGAACAGTCCGCAGGGGAAGCAGATTCCAAGGTATGGGGAGCCGCTTTGAAACAAGCATCACAAGCACTTTCAAAGTATACCCCAGCACAACCTGGAGATAGGACATTGGTAGATGCGCTGCAGCCCTTTGTAGACACTCTCAATTCGACGGGTGATTTGAAGAAGGCGGCGGAAGCAGCAAGGAAGGGCGCGGAAGGTACAAAAGGTATGAAAGCTAGTCTAGGCCGCACTGTATATATCGGAGGTTCCGGGTATGAGCAGGTTCCTGATCCAGGAGCGTGGGGTCTCAGTCAGTTCTTTCTAGGTCTGGCGGGTATCAAGCCATCAGAAGCAGAGGACTATGAGATAGTCTAAGAGCATGAACCAATATGTCCCCCCGCAGTTGTACATTGGCATTTACAGTCTCAGAGAAAATTTATGACAGCATTAACCGGATTTCCCGGGATGCAAATGAGCTTTGGTTCGCGTTAGCGAAGCTCAAGTCAGGTCGTTAAGTTTTCGGTCGTGCCTGACCTTTAGCTTCACTGCGCAGGCAAACTATCCCGCAACACAACACCAATTATAACCAAATATAGAATAATGGCTGTTTCACGCAGCAATCCAACTGGCCCACGGTCCACGAATAATCACCGAAGCGACGAGGAAGAAGGAAAACATGACAAGCCCGCGACCGCCGCCTGTCCTCCTGAGAGCCCTTCGAATCTGTTTTCGAGTACACCCTCTAGCAACACTAAGCCAACCAACGAAGGACGGAGACCTCATAACAAACTAACTATCAAGGAAGTCACGGAGACGCCTAACTGTCCATTTCGAAATCCTTTTTTTGGTGGACGCCTGTCCAATTTGACACCGTTGAAGCTTTCAAAAACGACCAGCGATTCTGGCGGGCAGAGTCTCAGGAATCATGAAAGTGGTGGACGGCGCAACGACAGCACAACGGTTGAGGGGAAAATCGAACAAGATGTTGGGAACCAGGGCCATACTCAGGACACCGACCTAGAAGACAATCAGATCAAACCGCCGCCGGCACCCAGACCACAATATGCTACTTTGCCGGAGATACCGGTATCAGGTAAGCACAACCCATTTGCTTTCTATTGAGAAGCGTCCTTGAATAGAGATAGTCTCATCAATTCAAGTCTGATTGGCCAATCACACATACTTGGTCTTAGGTAGGGATGAAAAGAATCCAGAGAATGACTCTTCCTTTCCTTTCATGGACATAAATGGAAAGGAAGGTAGAACGGGAACACCTCCCATATCACATCCTTTACAGCACAAACATGATCATTTGCTAAATATCGACAGCTGAATTCGAAAGCGAATACGAGAGCGAGGACGACGACGAACAGCTTGCGAAAATGAAACAAGCACACGATGCGCTGTTGACTCTATCAGCAGTAATCGACGAAGAGGCACAAATCGCCAAAGCGATAGAGATGTCCCTAGGATGAGTCTATGCCCTCATCACATATAGAACCGAAATTCAATGAGGATGTCCTACCACAAGACGTAATGAACGCTATCAATAAACTGACAGAAATACCATGGAGTCGGCCATCAACAGGATCTACGGATACGGCCGGTGACGACGAGACTATGGAAGTCACGTCTGAGGATAATTCTCGGAGAACATGGTATGAATCGGGTCGTGATGAGCGAGCGCGTTTTTCCACGGTGCCAGAGGATATTGTCTTGTTCGGCCGGTTTACAAAGCTACCAGAACATATCCGCCAGAAGATCTGGTCTCTGAGCTACAGTCGCCGTCTGGTCGAAGTTCTAGAGCAGGACGGAGAGTAAGTGCAGAATCTCCTCTTGCAATGATGGAAGTCTCTACCATTATCAATTTGTTTCAAACGCTGCAGACTCATGGGAACACGCTAACTTGGTTCATTTGCAGATTCATCGCAAGACGCCTACATAAGAACAAAATAATTAATCTTGCAGTATGCCAAGAATCACGGTCTCAAGCACTTATAGACTATCCACTCTCCTTCTCAGTTGACAGCGACCCACCACTTATTCGCTTCAATTTCGATCTGGATACGCTTTTTCTGGGAGTAGGTCTGCAAAACAACGAAAGTTATAAATTCTTCCGCGCAAAATGTGACGCAAAGGACTTGGCTCGGTTGAAGAATCTTGCGGTAGATGCTGCGTTGACTTGGGGGAGAAATATGTGGCATGATCCTGGCAAGCAACATACTCGGTATGGAAACGGGCTTTGCGGCTTGCTGAAAAACATTTACCCTAATCTACAAATACATATTGTCGTGTACACGGGGTATACGGATCCAATACCCTGTAAGCTAAATCCATACGCTTGTGTTTATGGCTGGGCTAACATTCTGACAAAGGGTGGGCCCAAGAATCTTGGTTTCCCCTGCTTCCTGTGAGTTTTGGGAATACGGCTTCTTCTTTCTTCTTTCAACTGCGTACATCACGGAGAAGTCAATAATCGAGTTAAGCCCCAAATTGCGGCTACTAATATGCTCATAGTGCAAGGCCGATCACAGATACGCCCAAACAGACGCTAGGACTGTCTATCAGTTTTATGCCGAGAATTGGAATGATATTGATCATTATACGAGTTTGTTCAGGCTTTCGACGAGACGTACTCCCTTACTTAGATATGGAGGTGTTCCACCTATTGTTAAATGGGAGGTAAGATCAGCGAGATGTTCCTGCTTAGCTTAAAGCAAAGGAAATTATAATTGCTGACCATAAACTTTTGACAGCCAGCATTGAAGAGATGGAAAGTTCCCTACGTATACGTAATTGGTATCCCGGATAGATCGATATATGGCAAAGCAGAGCATGTCTGTCTCGAAGAGATGATAATGGATAAAGTTATCGACAATATTTTTGACTGAAGCTGTTTTACGAATGGCTTGTTTTGGATTTTCTATGGATAGCTGGCGGGTTGTCAGATCGCACTAGAGTGTTAACGGAGTTTGAGTAGGAGTACATCATTGGGTATGTGTTATGGGGTGTTGGGTTGGCATAAAGCAATGACACCTTGAAGGTTTGTCGATTATTTTGATAGCGAGCCACTTTCGAGAATTGAAGGTTGCTTTGTATAAATGAATATCGTTTGAACTCTCCAACGCAACTGTGTCTGACTTGCGGGTCAATAGTGAAGAGTTTTGCAATTCATCAAATTTGCAAGGAGATCCCAAACTCCGACCTCGACCATCCTAACCATCCCATCCTACCAGTCTCCAGACCTTCCATGAGCAGATTCCTTACAACTCCCCAGTAGAGATACCAATCTCCCAACCATCCTCTCTCCACCCACTCACGTGACCTCCTCGTCCTCACGTATCAAACTGCCATTTCTGCAACCCGCCCCTATGACCTTCTTTCACAGCTCTGCTCCCCGCACTCTCCATCTTCAAATCCGCCGTCCGGGAATACTCTTGTGCTAGAGACGCACATACCTTTTTATGGGTCTTGTAACCGTCTTTTTGACATTGTCGTGAGCAGTAGAGTGTTGTGTGGCATTTTGGACATGGTTTTAAGGGTGATTCTTCTGTTGATGTGCTATTTGGAGGCGTCTTCTTGCAGTGCGCGCATTTTTGAGGTTCTGTTTGGAATGTCAGATACGGGGTCATATATTGTGGATGAGATGGGATTTCACCAGAGTTTGAAATGGGTTGTGAAGCTGAGGATTCGCCGTTTGCGGTTGCGTCAGGTGGATATAAAGAGGATGAAGAAGCGGCGTCTGACATCTTGGTATCTGGTTATTAGTTCGTGAAGTGCTAGGATGCATGTAGCATAAAAATGAAGTTGCGGAAAGAATTTTGTATTGGTGCCTGAGGCAGGAATATCTGTGGGGAGCTTAAGAAGAGATCGGTAGTATTGGTAATTTTGTTTAAAAAGTAAAGTTTGCCTTAGTAGTAGAATTGCAGGTTGTAGGTCTGGCTATGTGGAGCATTATGAAGTAGCTCAATGTTCGATTGTATGAAGTGGGAACTTGGTCACGTGAGCCACCCCCTTTCGTGATTGACAAGGTGTTAGCCGAAAATAACTAGTGTAGAGCGTATCCGCTTCAAATCTAAGTGGCTTACCTTAATTGCCACTTACCGGGTCACATATGTTTCGTTCATCAACGTTCATCAACAATTCTCAAACAAACATGGGCTGTAACGAAAGACCTCAACTCAAGCATTATTCTCGCTGTCTTTGATAGTGACATGTTATTACAATCTCATTAACCAAATCCCCTTTTAGGCACACTCACTCCGCTGCCAATTTACACATCCACGCTAGTCTCAAGTAGGTTGTGCTTTTTGAACTCTCTCGAAGGGATTTTCCGCTCAAACAGAATATCCAGCTCCTCGAACGTCCTCCCCTTCGACTCTGGAATCCGCAGCCAGCACCAGATAAAACAAACAAAGCTAATTCCGCCGAAAAGAAACCCAGCTTTTCCTCTCCAATTGGCTTGGTCACTTCCGAGCATGTATGGCATCGCGATCGTAAAGATGATGGATGCGAAAGCCTGAACGGCAGTGGCGATTGCGATGGTTTTACCACGAAGACGGGTGGCAGAGATCTCAGAAATGATGACGAAGCATATGGGGCCAACGGTGGACTGGTACGTAAAAGTCCAGATGTCCATAAGTGATGCTTGAGCCCAGACGACACCCGAATGGCTCCGACCAAAATCGAGGAAAGCAATTATGAAAAGAAAGCTTGTCATGAAAACCATTCCAGTAAGGTAAATCGAGCGGCGACCGATGTAGGACATCAGTGGCCAGGAAAGACAAGTTCCTACGAATCCAAGCGCGGTGTTTCCGACCCCCATGTTGAAAGCATCATTGGTGTTGAGACCAGCTTGGATGAAAAAGAAGTTTGCATATCCGATCATAGGATTTCCTCCGATGACTTGGATTAGGTAGACCATTACCGAGATTTCTGTTCGCTTGAGATTTGCGCCTTTGAAACAATCCATATATGTTGTAGTTGCTTCTAGTTCTTGTTCGAGAAGGTCAGTTTGCTCGATCATGAGAAGCACTGCATCGAGATCTGGACGATGTTTCGAAGATGTGAGCTGTGTAAGAGAAGCTTTCGCATCTGATTTTCGACCTTGGCGAACCAGCCAATATGGTGATTCTGGCGCAAAGAGGAGACCGGCAAGAAGAATCGCAGGCCAAACCCATTGCAAAGCGAATGGGAGTTTGTAGGCGAGTGTATCGGTTCTTTTTGACATTCCTGCCGCAACACCTTGAGCAACGAATTGTCCAATGACGAAAGCCAAATTCGTGGATGCCGTCAAAACACCTCGAAGTGCTAAAGGACAAACTTCAGATGCGTAGACTGGTCCAATTACGACGTAGAAACCATAAGCTAAACCTCCCAGAATTTCACCAGCGCAGAGCATTCCTAAGGATGTTGAGAAGAATTGGACAAACACAAAGCAAATAGACCAGACACAGCATGCTGCTAGGGTCTTCTTTCTTCCGAATAGCTCAAGTGGCCAACCCGCTGCAAGAGCACCGACAATTTGACCAATGGGATTTCCCATTCCAAGAGCTGCGACAGGTTAGTTGTTATAACTTCCATGCAATTCCACAATCTGATCCGGAGATATTGGGCAGTCATGGTCGTGAGAGGTGACTCTGGTCATAGCGTACCTGTTTGCCACGGTGCAGTAATGATATACTCGCCCTCATACAAGCTTCCGTAATGAGATTGGAAAGACGGCAGAGCATAGAAAGACGTTATGATCTGCGCATCGAATCCTGCCATAATGACAGCAATGCAGAAGAACAGAGCCCAGAAGACAGCCTGTGGATATTGCTTGACGGCATCCCAAAAGCCTAGCTCGTGTTCGGCGGCGGTGATGTCTTTGGTTGCATCGATTTCAAGAAGGTTGCCTTTCTTCAAATCAACCGTCACCGTGTCGTAAACGATCGCTCCTCCATCTTTTTTAACATCTGCGCTGTTTTGAACTTCCGATTGCCTGTCAGCTTCCGCGGCCTCGCTGGTGATATCCATAATTGTTGAATTTGGAAAAGTTTGGGTCAGAACCATTACAGAGTCCAAACTCCAAAGTCGAGAAGCTGATGCTTTACATATGTGCTGAACGTTATCTATTGAATGGCGTGAGGCAAAATGATAACACGAACGGGCAACCTTATCATGTGGATCAACAGTAATCGTGAAGATATGAGATACTGCTTATTTCCATCATTTATACGCGGTGGCCCTGAACGCAGGCCTAAGCGGATGCAAGGCCGTTTTACAGCATCGAAATGGCTAGCTTGTTGCATTTCACCACCAAACTTCGGGTCTGACAAGAAAGCTTGTTTTGAATAGATTACAACGTTACATTTTACCCTTTTCACCTGTTAACCGCGCGTATGACAAGTTGGTTCTACAAGAGTGGGATGAGCTATTTGACATTGACGATCTCGCTTACGATTGGACATGCCCGCGAATAAATAGCAGCCGAAACACGATATTTCTTCGTTGAGGTTAAAGAGAAACTGTGTGCTTACAATAAAAAGAATAAGTGATACTTTGCCATATTAATTGAAGAATTGTCCCGTTTCAACCGTCGTATAGTTTGTCTACCGCCAAGGTAGAGGGATCAGCTGGTAGTCGTTGTACGTGCAACAATTGAATATTCATCATCGCTGTAATATGTATGTCCAAACTCTCAGATGTTTGAGAAAATATTTATCGATAAATCCAATATGGCACAAAGTAGACTGTAAACAAAAGCGTATGATATCGAAACGACATTTCCATCAACTCAATCCAAAGAATATCATGCGTTGACTGCCACTTATTTGTCTATCCCGAGGCTGGTCCTTCGCAGTTCTGTGTCGTTCCTGTATTTGTGGCTAGTGTGTTTTTCTTTTCTTGTGAGTCTTCTCGAGAGACACATCGTCATCATCGCTCTTTTCAATGTTTCCGTTCTTCTCTTTTGCCTCTTCTCAAACTCAATCACCTGTTCCAAAGCTTTCGCCGCCTTTTCGATTCTGTAGATTCTGTTCCGCTTCTTATGTTCGTCTGCAGGTATGGTCCGCTAAGTAACCATTTTTAGTCTCTTGGTGGCAGCGGCTTTCCAGGACTCAATCTACATGCAGCGTCAGCTTGTCTCCCGATGTCCCCAGAAATAATGCACAAATTCATTATGAATCTTGATAAAAGACCGTGAACCAAAAGGAAACATGTGCCTTACCTCAGCCTTATCCTCCTCCACCATCTCCGCTAATCTCTTCTCTTGAGCCATATCATTGACCCTGGTTTCCTATATCAAACATCAGACGCTGTGTAACTTGAGCAAAAACAAATGGAAATCATGTTACCAACATCGGTCGCTTGGGATCGCAGTCTGTGCTTCTTCACTACAAGCCATTCTGTCTAAACAATCATTACTTACAGTTGAGATGGAAATTGTTCAAATATTTTGGGGGCGTACCTTTGGAAGTCGATTGTGGATTTGGCCCTTGGTGGGTCCTTTTTTCTGGAGTATCTGTTAGAGATGCACAGAGATACATTAACACCGGCAACAGAGTTGTCGAGGAGGTAAACAAACCTACAATTTTTGATATTGGGAGGCGGGTTCTTGGGGGGCGCGCCATTATCGAGAGCAACAGCGTAAATGAGGAAGAATGGATTTGAAAAGATGATTGAGCGGAATTGCGTTATCCAGTGAAATCTGGGGGCCCAACTTACACAATGTTAAGGATACAGCAGAACATGAAGCTTTTCTCGGAAGAGGCAGTGCTGCAAAAGATTTTGCCTTGACATTCACCACAGTTGCTAAATATGGAGTTCCCCCCCCCCCCCCCAGGATTATTACTAGAATCTTGGCATTATACCTCAGAAATATTATTAATTTATAAGCCCATGGTCTCGGTGAACCTAGATCATCTCAAATCGACAAGACCGAAGAGTATAAATGCACAAACCAAAAGTACCTGCAACTTCTTTCCACTTCATGATTATCTCGATCGTTCCTTCTACCTCTTCAGCTGCGTCTTCAACGCTTTTGTCTTGGCGCGACATAACATTTAATGTGAATTTATCTTCTTATGTTGATCATAAACAATGCATACATTAAGCATAATGGAATAAACCCATCGGCGATTGAGGTCTAGCTTTGCAGCTAGGTTGTTGTAGTCACAGCAACACTTAAGTTGATTGGTCCTGTTTAGCTAGCGTCAGTTCTAGTCTGAGGGGGTCATGATAAAAAACATCCACTAGCCTAGTTTTCATCAGATTTCCATCCATCAATTCGTCCCTTCATAGTAAGCTAACAATTCTCGATTTTGGAACGGTCTAGATCGCATAGCTCCGCTATTTGGCTAAGTCTCGAGTGTAAACAATACACTTTCGGGGTCAAGATTGAGTGCCTTCCCTTTTGTTTACTCCAACTGCAGCATCCACCACATAACGTCATACTCCCGGCCACTTCGCTCTTTTTGCCACACTGGTCTTTCTTTTCGTTTCCGAACATCCCCCTCTTTCCCCTCTTCTTCAACATCAACGTTGTCTTCGAATCCCATCCTCCTTAACTGTCAAAACCTCTGGCTCATTTCAACGTATTCTTCGAATTCAAACATCTTCCTCAATCTTCCTCAGCTCCTCACCTTAACAACATTCCACCAATGTCAACAATGTCAACGATTCAATCAACAGATCGCAACTTCTTCGGTCACAAACGTAAGTTTTATGTTCTCTTTCAGTCTTCATCCTCCACTCCTTGCCCTCCTTACTCTCTTGCACTCGATACCTATCCAACCAAGAGAAGAAAGCCTAATCTTCTTCTCCTGCGCGGCTAGCGAGCACACCTGTAAGTTTACTTGAAGAGGGCAGCCAGACCAAACAACCTTGAGCAGAGCAATCACTCCTGGCGATTCGACATCACTTTCATAAGTGTTGGCAGAAGTTGTAACTCAGATTCCTTCTATTCGATTGTTGTCTACAGAGCAAATGATGGTTCTCATCAGGTGCTTCAAACTGCGCAGTCGTTCTTATCAACCGTCTTGAGATTCTTCTCTCGAATGTTGTAAGCTAGCAGGACTTGATCAAAGATGAAAGTTTCATCGATCTTGTACCCCCAACTGCTTTTACCTTAGTCAGGCCTGATAGATTTAAACGCATGGGTCGCCCAGGTACTTCCACGCGGGTCTTCGAGCCTTTTGATTACAGGAAGGCTTCTTCACACATTCACACAAACAATTTTCCAAGTCTTATTGCTAACACAATTGCTGTCTTTGATAGGATCCAGACCAGTCACCACGAGGGGCGGGTGAGAGTTCGCTCTCATCCGCCCGAGGCCCGCTGGGTGCTCGGCCATAAGCACCCATTTTTTCACAATCTTTGGCTTTTTCGGAGGCTGTGGTAGTGGAATATGGGAGTGGAGGGGAGATAAAGAAGGAGAGATAGTAGAGAAGTAACAGTGGAAGATGGGCAATCGAGAAGGGGGTTGGAAAAAGCTTTGGGGTTTGTGGTGTATGTCCTACAACCAGCAACAAGTCGATGGGAGGAAGCAATGTTGTGGTTGAACAGCGAATCTTGTTTGGGAAGTGTCTTTGGTTGGAAAGCGGATTCATGTTTTGGGAACAATGATTGGAAAACTTCTTACGGCACTTGATAGAGAAATATGATTGTACACTATACCGCTTTTGCATTGATCAATGAGAGACACACGCCTTCGTTTTCATTGGCCGAGTAATTCCAAATCCTTCTGGGTCTTGTGAAAACATGAATATCTTTGATATTAACATGACATTCAGGAGTTTTTCGACAGCGTTAAGTCTTTGGCCTTAGGAAACGGGGGTTCAACGAGAAATATAAACAGAAGTGTCACCATACATCGCCCTTGTCCTTCCACTTTGAACTCTTCCAAGTGTCTTTTTCACACACCAGCGGGCCTCTTTCTGACCTCGGGAAAAGCATTCTTGTTCTCTTCAACATCCATACTCCTTTCCTTGTATTACAAACGCAAAACCATTATTGACAGCCTAGTTCATTCCTACAATATGAGCCGCTTAAACGTGCAACTAGCTACCAAATACTAAAAATTGTCAATAGATCCAAAAAGCATTGTCTAACTCTATAGTTTCTGATCTTTTGTTGCTCATAGAAACTGTTTACTACTAAATAAAAACTTCAAACTCATTTAGGCATCCTGTTTTCCAGTACTTTGGAGACTCAAAACTCATCACCATCGTTTCAGATTTTTCACTTCGTAGCATGTATAGTTTGATGAAATTTGTTGATGATTAATGATTCCGAAACCAAAAGTTTATTAATGATTGATGCGTCCAAAAGCTATGTAACCAAAAAAAAGCATAAACACTTCAATAGACTCCAAAATTTCTCTTCAGAGCGGTATGCTCAATTACCGGTTCGTCGCTATATCACGCTTCAGTACAATTCCTCACAGAGATTCAATAAACCAAACACAAACAAAATTAAACAAAAAGAAAAGATCTTTCAAAACTTACAATTTCTCTTTCCTCCATCTCCCTCTCCAGCTGCAAATTAGCAGCGGTATCCCAGCGCCGCTGGGATATGTGTTAGCATAATTGCCCACCCAAGTTGAAGAAAGGAATCAAAAGGAAATACTCACATCTTGTTCTTCTTCCTCCTCTTCTTCGCAGCTGCAATAGCAGCTTCAGCGGCAACGATGTAGCGCTTACTCTCAAATCAGTATGATTGCTCACTGAAATCGAAGAAACAGAATCGAGTAAGATACTTACAAACTTTCCGTTCTTCTCCTCCTCCTCCAATTCCGCAAGAGCGGCGTTAAACTCGACGCGTCGCTAATATTGACGTCAGTATAGGAAGTTGAAAATCAAACAAGAATCAAAAACAGAAGGAAATGAACTTACAAAGACCTCGAGGTCTGCAGCCATTCTTGCTGCTTCCTGCTCCTTGGTTTCCGTTGCTAATTGTGACTAAAACACGCATTAGTAATCAATCAAAACAATTGTTTTCGATTGAGACAATCGAGAAGGGGGAATGTGTCACTTACTTGCCAGAATTCGCTCTCGGAGGGGTATGTCTTCTATTTCAATGTCAATTCTTCAATTCGATTGAGGATTGCTCAGTTGAGATAATGTTTGAATTAGATTGAGAGACTTACCGGAGGAGGTTGCGGCTTTTTGATTCGGGGTTTCTGCTGATGTGAGTTTCTGTATCTATTTGAATGGTTGGATTGCTTTGAAAATACCGGAGTTGATTCTTTTGAAGCCTTGTTGGCTCGGTTTTTCTGGCATCTGTAAGCGGGGTTCGTTATTTGAATGTTTGAGGCGAATTGAATTTACTTTTGAGTTGGAAGGCATTTCGACAAGACAGTTGGTATCGCCAACTGATTGTTTGGGATGCACAGAGCAAATCAGAATCGCAAAGATTGATCGCGCAGAATCGATTTTATCTGAAAGCGTAAATGAGGAAGGCGCGATTTTGTACAGAAAACGGGGTTTGTTGATTTATTCACCAGAAAATCTGGCGAAAAGAAAACATAGGAAAAGTTCAGGATGATACATCTTATCTCATTTGAGAAGAATCAAATGTTCCTACACTTTTGATTAAATTCAGAGGCTTCATCTCTGCTGCAGAAAACGGATACTTTGCGTCTCTTGAATGAATTTGGTAGCCGCTGGAGAGAAAAAGTGATGTGCAAAACTATAAGAATGGGGAATTACAATCAGTCACCGGAAATGAGACATTCGACTTTGCAGAATAGATTGATCGAAAATGGCTGGTAATGTTAAATCAATCTATGAAAAGAATTTGAGGTATTGCTCGTCAATTCTCACGGATCCAGTCAAGCGAGATTCTTAGACACTTGCCACTCCAAGTTTACGGAAAAGCCTCCTTACACGGATCGAAAGAAATTTTCTTTTGGGAAAATATGCTTTAGATAACAGTTGTGTTTGTTTGAAAAACTGCGGCATTGGCGTTGCTGGTTTCTATTTGCGCGGACAATAAGCGATGCCTCGTATCAAAATCAGCCGTGGAATTGTATTTCGTCGTGTTCGACGGAAGCTCCTTTGGTAATCGTGTGATTTGGCTTAAATTTGAACTTTCTTACAAAAGATTGATTGCAGACCACTGATATCTGAGACGAAAAGGTTCGTTTTCATATGGCAAAATCAATTTGTAAACAGATTCAAATGTGATGATAGATGTCTTTCAAACTAGTTGCCAACACTTTCTTATTTCCTGAAAATGATAGACGAACTGTCGGGAATGTGTCAATCTCGTTGAATAAATAACATGGTCGATTGCCACTCATCCTCCACTTTGAGAGTTGGCTTAGACTTTCATGAAAAGCTCAATAACTCGCCACTTGGAATCAGCGACGCTTTGATCCAAACCATCCATATTAGCAGAGTCTTAAAATGTGTTTCTTCATTCTTCTCGTTCTTCGTGTTCTTTCAACACGTTTCACCATGAGTAAGGTATTCTAAACCGACAATTTATACCTCCATTCCGTTCGCTGAGCAGCAAGAAAGACCGGTTTATTACAAAGATTTCACGTCTAGATTTATCCAATAAATTCCTGAATCATCCTGAGCAACCCAGATCACCCGATCCCACCCAATTCCACCAAACCCCTAAACAACCTGAAACCAATAACAAACATCCTCACACACCCACCCCCCACCCGGCCCCATCCTAGCCAACAATTCCAAACATCGCCTACCAGTCCAACTCCTCCCTTCTGAACTTTCATACGCAAAAACACATTGGCCCTTCCTCTCCTTCTTACCTCTCAATATTTTGCGAATAAAGTCACTTTCGTAACCCCTGGATCGCTTTCTATGATTTAGGTATCGTGATATCCAGGCACTGGTGGGTTGATGATGTTGTGTGGATAGCGTTCCAAGAATTGAGATAGTGTGGCGAGGGCTTCGCGGATGAATTCGCCGTTGGCTAGGCCGTTGTTGTTTGGGGTATTGAGAGTTTTGGTAATGGTTGAGGGAAGAGGTATGGTCGGGATTGGAGGTGGGGTTGGAAAGTCATGGGGTGAGAGCAGAGGGAGGTTGTGCCAGCATGGTTGGATCTCTTGGGTGTATGATGGGGTATCTGTTGGGGTGAGAAAGGATTTGAGTTTCTTCATTTTCAGATGGACTACATGTGGTAAGTGAGTTATGCAGAGTATGTGAGTATATATAAAAGGAAAACTTTGGCTCCTTTAATGGTAAACTTTCATTGAGGTAGTCACAATGCAGTAATCAAGGGAAAGTTTGGCAATCAAATATCGACGGATAATCGTAATTTTCTAACGATGTTTGCACTTCGATGACTCTCGCATGCAGCTCTACTATGAGAGTTATATAATTGACTCCCTTAATATCCTGGGCAGCGATGATTCTTTTACGCACAAATCCAACATCACATCACCCCGCGTGCTTAAGTGTGAACCTCCTCAAACCAAAACACAACTCTGTCGATCACCCAAAAATGGTCCCACCCAAGCATAGCTAAAGCCGACAGGAACTCCCACAGTTTTCCAGTTGTACCATTGTAAGTAATCTGTGCCCATGGATCAAAAGTCACGGGGCCTCCGACCATGCTTTGCGCAAACAATCGTACTTTGTGAACATTGTCGTCGGTCGTAGTCATTCGGGTGGCTGTATCCTGGATGACCCATGGTAGACGAATTGGACCAAGAAAATTGTTCTGGCCCTGGAGATCGAGTGGGATATGGATAGCCGTTTGGCCCTGGAGATGAAATGCCATTGTGAGATTGGCAGCGGCCTTGAACTGCTCGTTGGTAAGTTTATCCGTGGAGTGTGTTACGCGTTGTAGTCTTAGTACCGAGTTAGGGTTATGAAGCGAGATTTGTTGGGCCATTTGATTTTCTGTGCCGGAATTTGAGTTGAAGAAGTGTTGGAAGATTTGGGAGTATTGAGAAGATTGATATCTTGCTGAATGATCTGAAGTAATACATATTGTGGCCAACACCAGCGGAATTATAAGTATAATCCAGGTCTTTCATCGCGACGTCTGGTAATGTCTATCTCTCGCAAACAGATACTCTTTGAGGTGATCAGAAATTCAGAGAAAGATTCTCATACTTACCGCACACAATCTACTGTTCAATACAGTTTTGAAGAAGATGAGCAGGAAATCATGGTACAAACATTATTCTTAGTCATGTCAAAGAGACCAGAATGCCGGCTTCTTGATGAACCTCTTCGCGTTACCTTTTTGACAAAAAAAGCCTCCAAAAGGTCGTTCACAAATGAGCCTTTGATACCTAGACTAGAACAGCAAACATTCTTTCGAGAATGAAATCCGACTAGAAGTGTTTATGATACCTAGATATCAGCAGCAAACATTCCTTCCTGAATGGCATCCGTCCATGAAAGTAGACTGTGCAGGTAAATATGCTTCCTCATGGGAATTTTTCCAACGAAAGATAACGCAAAGACCTTTCAGTAGCGTCTGGCTTCACTTCAAGCTCTCTCCAGATGTGGCTAGTTTGAATGTGATTTGTCGAATGATTTTGATTTGCATAGATGGATTGGAATGATTTTTCTCATTAGTGTAAAATCAGCTGCCTGATCTTGATTATTGGTGCTTTTGGTGATTGCTCTCGAGGTGTTGACAATTGCTGTCTGAAAATTAGCCGAGATGTTCCTATAAGGTTGTTGTGGAAGGAGCTCACCTTTGCGCCGTGTCAAGTCTGAATTCACTGCTCTGCTCGTTGGCGATTGCACCATTGCAACACCCCAAAACATAATTATATCCACGATATCAATAAGTCAATCATCAGACCTATCCCTCCGCCCAATTTTCGAGAACTGCTCGATCAGTACTTCAACGAACCAATCTTCAAATCAACCCGCCCTCTTCACAATAAATAGCCGCAACATCGATAATAACACCCGCGCGCTCGACCTTCAAACCCGTGGCCGCCAGCTGTAATGCCAAGGTATCCCTTCAGTTACATCCTCGCTAGCCACAGAATCCTCGAAGACTCGCTACCGTATACCATTCCCACACTCATAACAAGGAAACAGCATTTCATAGCTGCGGATGGACCGTTATACTTGTTTGCAAGATATATTGGGGAGAAGAAAAGGAAAGAGGAAAGGAGGGAAAAGAGCGTGCTGGAAGAGACAATAGAAGATAAGGAGGAGGACGTGGCGTATGATGCGGGAAGTGAGAATTCGGATGGAATTGAAGAAGGCGAAATCGTGGAGGAGGTGGGGGAAGCTGATGAGGAGATTATCGAGTGCGATAAAGCGAGGAAAAGGAGCACCTTCTTCATCCACGCCACGTTCGGGAGTGACGCTAGTGATCCGAGTTATAAGCAACAAAGTGACAGCTGCCACGGAACGGAGAGTGACGAGAGCTATGGATTTTACAGCACTGACTCCGCGTACGAGAGTCTTGAAAGCTCCGACTCAGATTCGAATGCGAAGAAGGGTGGAATTCCCGCAAATGGCCTACCGACTCCAAGTACGATGGCACAGAGCGAGGAGGAGGAGGACAGCAAGATGGGGGCAGAGGGCAAAATAGTTGATTTCGAAAATCCGTTTCTGATTGAAGAGTTGAAGTGGTTGATTGAGATGGGGTTTGGAGCCAGAAGGGTTTTCGATGGGGTGGAGTGGTGGTTTGATGGGTTTCGAGGGCCGGAGTGTAAGTGGTGTTAGGGTGTGAGGAGGGTTAATGAAAGGAGGGAAGATGGTGAAAAGGAGGGAAGAGAGCTGGATGATTGATACCTCCGACAGAACAGGAGGAGCGAATTCCTTGATTAAAATGGTGATTTAGCGTGGCATCAATAAGAGAACATTAATGTTAATTCGTTGGTTTGGAGTACCTGGATCGAAACCACGTTATTCCCGCAAGACGCCAAATTCATCATCGGTAAAAGGTCTCGGCATCTCCACAATACTTCAGCCATATAATTTTACTTGAACCTCAAATGTATAGCCGAGTGATCCGACGTTTGTGTCGGTGACACTCTCCTACAACAGGGTGCTGAGATCAGCTCGAAAGAGGAGACTGGAGTTGTTTACAATGGGGATAACCTTAGTCCTTTTGGGCCTTGTTAAAGATACCAAGTGACGTGTGCGCGCAAGGCCCAGTGAGCTGTACATCAGAGGCAGTAGATTCCGACTCCGAGAGTGCCTCACCACGAGAGGTCATAGAGGAGATAATTACATTCCGGTTCAGACATAGGGATTATGAAGAATTTCTTGTCAAGCACGTCTCGCGTTGTTGTTGACGTTGACAACCGGAAGATCTTTAAATCCGTCCGCCGCGCCTCGGCCCAGCAGAATGGAAACGAATCTTCACTCGTTGCACCCCGACAAATCCAGGGCTGAGCCAAGAATGGTCAACGCGGCAACAGCGCCTGGAAACCTGCACCAACTTTACCGACCGATCATACGTCCATCGAAGATTTCAAAAGTGCAAATGTCAAGCATCTGGCTGGCGAAAGGTGGTTTCAAAGCACCTTCTCGAACAAGAACAGAAAGATCCCAAGAGTCTTCCGGGATGTCGGCGGGCCTTGTCTAACCCGTCCGGGGCCGATTCGCGATTTTCCCCTGCTCATGCCGCACATGGCCATGGTTCCCCGCCTCGAGTTCAATTGGGATTTCTGCTGCAGATATCAATGGCCACCGTTACGCGCTGCCTGCACTCGCCCTGCTTCCACGTCAGAGTCAGTCCGTGTTGGGTCGCCCTCATTCAATATTACTCAATATCACTCTGTGCTGGCCGTCGACGTGCCTTCTCTCGCGCGCACAAATGTGTTGGCATTGTTCCTCTCGCAAGCGCTCTGCAGATTCGCGGGAGCCGGCCCAAGCACGAGACGCAACTAACGGCGCCAGACCGCGGGTTTATCACCAGGAGGGGCAGTCCGTCCTGTCCCCACACCCCAATTCACGGCCATCAACTGGGATCTCGGATTCGTACCTGGTTTTCCCACTTGATAGTTCACGATATACCGGTAGGAAGCTGATAGTAGCTGATAGCTCTCAAACTAGGTAGGTGGGACAAGCTGCTAAGCGGTTGGGTCTTTGCAACAAAGGATCCTCCTGTTGGTGAATGGGGTCCTTCGTTCCTCTTTTTGTTTCCCCTCTCCTTCGTTCTCAATCCCTCAACTCGGCCGCGATTGACCATGAAATCCTCAATACTGTTCAGCGTCGCTGCTGCGTCAACCGCGTATGCAGCGGTAGTAGTCGAATCACGTCAAGCGTCGAATTGGACAGTGGGACAAACGGTCAAGACAACGAGTGGATCTGTTGCTGGCCATGCCGCATTGAATCAGACAGAAGTGTCTGAATACCTAGGGATTCCATTCGCTCAGCCGCCGGTTGCAGATTTGAGATTCGAGGCGCCAGTCAAATACACCGGAAATACTGAATTGAGCGGTTTGAGCTATGTAAGTTGCACTCGAACGAACTTCGTACTTAAGCTAATCGCCATCTTAGGGACCGTCTTGTCCGGTTGCGAGCTCAACTCGCCAGCTTACTCCAGCGTCTTTAGCGTCTGCGAACGTCACGGCGACTGGAATAGAATACTTTACCATTTTCAGCTCGCCCAACTCGACCTTCAGCGAGGATTGCTTGTATGTGAATGTGTGGACGAAGCCGCAAACTGGGGAACAGAAGAAGGCGGTCTTGGTGTGGATATACGGTGGTGCGTTTACAAGTGGAAGCTCCGCCAATTCTGGATACAATGGCGCAAATCTTGCGGAGCAGGAAGACGTTATTGTTGTATCTTTCAAGTAAGCGCCCTAGGAAACGCAATTTTTATCCCAATTACTGACATAGCTAGCTACCGATTGAGCATTCTTGGATTCCCTGGAAACCCTAATGGCACGGCCAATGTCGCTTTGTTGGACCAGAGAATGGCCATTGAATGGGTTAGAGATAACATCGAGAACTTCGGAGGCGACAAGTCTAGAATCACCATCTTCGGCCAATCCGCAGGAGGTGTCTCGGTTGATCTGTATTCCTACGCATACAGTTCCGACCCTATCGCGGCTGGCTTCATCCCTGAGTCGGGAACCGTTTTCAGCTGGGGCTTACCGAACACTAAGGCAGCTGCTGCTTCAGGTTGGTATACGGTAGCAAACAATTTAGGTTGTGGTAATTCCTCGACCGATTCTACCGCAATACTTTCTTGCATGCGTTCCAAGAACAGTACTGCTCTGCTTGCTGCTATTCCAACAGCGACTGGTACCGCCGGAATTCTTGGTTACTTTGGCCCTACCGTGGATAATACTATTGTGTTCTCGAATTACACTGGAAGAACACCTGCCAACGTTCCTGTGCTGCTCGGAAATAATGATTACGAGGCTGGCCTATTCAGAGTCCAGTTCGGTCTTAACAACCTCACACTTCCTGATCGTTTCTGGAACGCGTTTGATCTTCAAGAGTTCACTTGTCCCGCGGGTATCAGAGCCAACGTCTCTGCAGCAGCCAAGATCCCTACGTGGAGGTATCGGTATTTGGGAGTCTGGGACAACACTGCGCTCTCTCCTCAATCAGGAGCTTACCACGGCGCCGAGATTCCAGTCCTATTCAATACCGCACCAACCAACCCACCAGCATCCGAGGAATACGTTGCTGTTGGAAACTACATGCGTGGCGCCTGGGCTGCGTTTGCCAAAGACCCCGTTGAAGGACTGACCAAATACGGATGGCCATCGTACAGCAGTACCTCTGACAGCTTAGTCAGACTGGCCTACCAAAACATGACTGGTACCAATGCTGTTAATCCGTCACTGTACGACGCCAGATGTATATACGCCAACGTTTCAAGTACGGATCCAGCAGGCTTTTTGGCGATTCCGGAGTATGCCACTCCAAGCCAAACACCTTCAAGCACACCCTCAAGTACGCCGTCATCTACAGGGAGTGCTCCACCAACTGCAAGTACCAATGCAGGAACAAAATCCTCGGCATCTTTAAGCGCGGTGCTCATGGGGGCTGCAATGCTGTACCTCCTATAAGTGGACATGGGTAATGATAGATAGTACGGCGAGATACGGTAATTTAATGATAATATGCTGCTATCTATAATTATGTACTTTATTTGACCATTCAAAGAGCTTACCATGTCATGTATTCATAGCCATCATGCGCATCGCCGCATGTAACCTGATTAGGGTGGGCGACTGACGCGCAGTGTTCGAGAAGAACTCGAGTAAACTTCCTCATGCGGTTAGTGCTTAGACGAGCCTAGGGCGGCAATTTTCTTGTGAGGCATCTTCTTCGATAACCGTCTCATCCTCGACACATGAACTTTTTATTCCATCAGACATTCTTCATATTCGTGTTAGGTTTGTTCATTTCAAGCGGCAAATTCAATCACTCCTCGTCAACATTGAAGACGATGAGACCTGTGGGCGATGCGGAAGTTGCTGAGTGAGAGACGTGCATATCAACAAGGTTAGAGCAGTCACGTGTGACGGTTACTAAGGAATTTCCAACGACAAGGAAGAATTCAAGGATTTCAGGCATTGCGACGAGCTCGTCAAGGGCAGCTGGAGTTGCGAGGGAAATTGCGATAGATTGAAGCGGACAGTAGTGGGGGAAAGCTACTATGGCGACAGGAAATGGAGTGCCAGGAGGAAGAGAGCCTACGAATGGCATGACTTTGCCCTCTGAAGAGACAATACCTCCACCCATACCAGGCATATTACGCGAACCTCTCGTCGCAATGGCGCCTGCGAGGAAGATGAATACGGATATCCCCAACATCTTACCACACGAGAGGGTATTCCCAATCCAGATAGGAAGCGAGCTGTTCCGTTTGAGTGGGGCCAGTATCAGTTCTGATGGTATGTATCCTTCCTATGTGCCGTCGATATGGCACAGTCAGATTTGAAACATGAACTGAGAAACCTAGAGCACCCTCATATTTTTCCCAATTCTTTCAATGTCAATTGAAGGCGGCCGAAGAGAACGGCGAGGATATAGGCTCCATACGAACGCTTTATATCGATCGAGATCCTGTGACCTTTAGGGACATTTCACTTCATTTACAAGGTTATCATGTCCAGCCTAGAGATGGAAGTCATTATGTCAAACTGTTTGCGGATGCGCAGTTCTATAGCTGTAAGTCAATTGTCTCAAGCACCAGAGCTATGCTAATAAGATCGAGTACCACGGTTAATCTCACAACTATACGAAGAGAACATCTTCATCTCAATAGGGCATCGCGATTTCCAAATCCCCAAAGAATTATTCTCCGACCCTGGCAATAGCCCAAATTACTTCTCTTTAGGCTTCGCCGTCTTCTTCAGCACCCCAACTGAGGTCTTTCCCGGTTTAAATCGAGATGGCCTCCTCCGACCCCCCTCAATCATGCCCCCAGCAGTCCCAAACCGCTCAGCCGACACCTTCGCTGAGATCCTCCATCTCCTCCGCGGCTACCCCCTTCGCATTCGCGACGAAGACCACCGCGCCGAGCTCCTGCGCGACTGCAAATACTTTCACCTCAAAGGACTCGAACAGAAGCTCATCCGCCACTCCATCTCCTTTAATCTCGCGCGTAGAAAAGACGAAATCACGCTCCGTCTCGAAGACGTCCGCCAATCCGGCATCTCCATCGGTCTCGACCGCACCTCTCCACCTCCCGATCCCCAGTCTACCGCCATTCGCTACGTCAACTACGCGCGTCCGTTCGTGGACCCGAAACCCTACGAGCTCGTACTCGAAATTGGCGATGAGTGCACGAAACTACATTTCCAGTCGCACTTTACGCAGTCGCCTATCCCGATGAAAGCAGAGTTTTTTGGGAATGGAAAGACGCGGATTAGTCGTTTGTTCGAGGTCGTGGCGACGAAATTGAACTTACCTACAACCCAGCCGTTGGGGCTGTTAATGAAGAATGGAGGCGCGAGTAGTCAACCTGCTAGTCCCGGGAATACGCCGTTGAATGAGGGAGACCTGGTGAGGTGCTATCTCGCTGAAGACGCGTACGTAAGGTTAGATGGGAGGGACTGGAGACATCCTAACTCAATTGCGCATGAGGAGGATGAGGAGGGACCGAGGAAGAAGAGGAGGATGACTGAGCAAGCTGGGATTGGTGGAGTGGGTGGCGGGATGGGCATAATGGAAGAAGCGAATCAATCTTGGATCGTGAAGACGGGACAGTGGCGGTTACGCATTCAAAATAACGGCAGGGCGGGGAAGATGGGCGTTGAGTGTGTGTTGGTGGCTGTGAAGTTGGATGTTGTGTCGGGAGAGTTGGGGCGGAATTCCGCGAGGGGGTTTTTGGGGGGTTGAGTTTGGATTTTTAATGGGGACTGGTGTCTAATGAAGCGTGAAGAGAAGGAGGTGGGTGGGAACAGAGATGTATTTATGTATTTTGCTATTCGCGATGGAGAAGGTATTGATACAATTGTCCATTACACGGAGGCAGTTTCGTGCAGAACAAGTAATTCATCTTTAGTTAACATATGAACCCTTCCATCCAGAATCCAAATCTAGTACCCCAATTTACATCACCACCCTACCTATACGCACAAACCTGCCGCCACCCGTTCAGGCCAGCACCACGATCAACCCAACATCTGCCCCAAACTCAACCCCAAATCCCACACCTCTTCATCTTCCAAATCGGTGTTGTCCATTCCAAAGCTAGAGCAAGCAATACTGGAGAGCTGGCCGCTTAATTTCTCGTTCAAGTATTAAAGGACGACGTACAACAGAAATGAAAAGCAAGAAAGCTTTATGCTGAAAAATCTACTCCTACAACTGTGGCCAGCTACAGTAGTCCTTGAGGACGCTTGATTTTGTTTATTTATTGAAGCTTTTGCACATCGGTTGAGAAAGATAGTATGTAACGCTTCTTGGTTCTATTTAGTGGTGATAGCTTGTACGAGGGTCAGGTGGACAGATGGTTAGTTTGGTTTGGGGTCGAGGGAATTTATTGGCAATAAAACGCGGTACGTATCACGGGTGATGCGGAGCAAGGTGTCAGGTAATCCACTTGGGTTTGTATTTTTTGTATCTGATTTGAATGCTATCTCATAAAACTGCTCGAAATGTTTCATTATTTGACTCCTTGAAGTGGCTCTTCGATTTCTTCCACAACCCTTCAGCGATACAGAGCCAGAATTCCATGCTAATTGCGATTCTTTCGGGTAATAAATGATCGCTTGCTTCCTGGATTTTAGTGAGATGTCAGCTCTTGTCTAGTCCTTCAGTTCGCACACGAAAGTTCTTGGGTGACACTGATGTGAGATCAGTTTTGTCCGCTCACCAGGGATGAACTCCAGATTTCCCCTTCAAAATCGAGTATATGTCAACTCTGGTGCATTGGAGAGCTTCAGCTTCTATTTTCCCTTCGAGAGACTCCCAATCTTGCCAAACACTCCTCGTCCAAATTCAATGTTCGTCCTTACGGTTCAGATGCTGTAGTTCAATCAAGCTACGAATACAATGCTGTTTTGCGGCCGCCTCGATCTCTTCTTCTTCTCTTCTTTCTAATATTTGTTGAGCGAAAATCTCATTCAAGTCGAGTTCCTCCTCTGTATATGCAGATCTATGCTCCTCGTCCCAAGGTTTCGTTCCGTTCCAGTTTTTTCCAGCGGAGATAGCCATATCAATAGCGAATTGTGGGTGCGACTTTAAAAGTTTAAGCCAAGACTGGAACTCCTCACTTCCTTCGGCGCAAGACTCAAATGGGCTTTGATGTGCTGTGACATGTGCCAGAAATTTCTCCAACAATGGTGAGAAAATATTTCTTTGATCTAACATTGGCTCGAACATGCTGGGAGAGAGGATCAAATTTCCTAAAGACAGCTCAACCCTTAACGGTCCATAGAGTGATTGAGATATGCAGGAGTCCAAAGGCACCAACCGCATTTGAGATCTTCTGTCAAGATCGTCCAGAAATCGCCGGTAGGCTTAACATCTATGCTGTAAAGCCAATGATAATACCTCGAAAAAACGGCAGCACTCATGGTGCACAGCCTACTGTCGACGTGGGACAGACAGACCCAGTTGTCTTCCTCTGTTTCTCCTGGCCAGTTCCAAAAATGGGTATTAAACCATTTGGAGTGGAGTCCCAGTAAATCCTCGTGGAGCGTAAATACTTCACTGTCTGTGTCTTTCCCCAAGAACACTTTTATTTTTCGGCTGCAGATTATGACCCTTTGTCTGTTAGATTTATCCTGATAGAACGGGAAAATCTTCTCTTGGAACTTATTACTTTGAAGAAATTTCACGATGGAAGTCCTTCTCTTTCTGGCGCAAATCCTTGTATTCGTCTTTTGAAGCCGCCGCAAGTTTTCTTTTGGGTGGCATATTGCCTGGTTTGATCTGGGTAATTTAAATCGCTCTTTGCTCCTTTATACCGTTTTCTTGGCGCCGCTGATCTTGGATGTTGTTGGCGATGTTAGGTAGAATAGAGACAGATGAAGAGTGGCAAAATGGAAGAATGGAAGTTGGAGGTGATGGTGGAAAGAACGAAAAGGGTGCCCAGCATAAGCGAGGAGCTAACGCGACAACGATACCTTAGGTAGGTACCTTCGTACGTAACTGAAGATGGAATCAAAGAGATTTTGCAGTTACTCAAAACATATCGGGAATTCAAGAAAGAGATGGGAACGTTTTCTCTTTTACTCGCTGCTGCTCGTCTGGATGCTATTGCAATTCTGATCGTTCTACATCATTCCCTCCTGGTTCTGTCCGCCCGCTAGCACTAGCTTTTCTGTCACTGCAATGTAAGTAATTGAACCTGAGAATATGTCTGAGTTGTTATTCCCACTTTGGAACAGAACGCTTTGCTTGTTTCTTTCGTCGCCCGTGTGTAAGATCTGCCCCACTGTCTCTTTCTCAATCCTTTGCCTTGTCTCTGTTCAGATGACGCAATTGAACCACACTGCGAAGGCGATTGGCTTTTGCAGCAACCTCGATCTCAGCCTTTGTTTGCTTCTGTAGTATCAGCTCTTCCCAACGCTTATTTAAGTCAAATTCCTCCTCCATAAATTCGGACCTAACTTCAATATCGCATGGACCAGTAGCACCTTTCCACTTCTTCCCAGCCGCGACAGCCAAGTCGAAGGCAAATTGAGGGTAAGCTTTCAGAAAACCTTCCCAAAGTACAAAAGGTTCACTTCCCGGAGTACATTGTGTGAAGGGGTTGTTATGGCTGACGTAGTTGTACATAAACTTTGATAGGACTGAAGTTGAACCAGTCTTGTTGTAAACATGCGAAAGCCATAGGATGAACCGCACTGTACCGGTCATAGCTGCTCTGGGCATGCTTTCAATCAAAGCATTCATGATGATGTTGCTGTATGCTGGAGAACGAAGAATGTTTGCACATATCAAAGATTCCGTTACAGAACTCGAACCCTTGTCGTACAAGCCGAGTTTAATAGGTTTTTCGCCGCTGTAAAGCCAGTAAACAAATGTTTCAAAAGGAGCGGCTTCAACGGTAGTGAGTATTAAATTCTGCGCATTGTCCATAGCGCTGAAGTATTCTTCGAACCATGAAGAATGAAGCGACAATAGGTCTTTGTGAAGTGTAAAGCCTTCTTTACTTTTGCCCACAACGACTAAAATTGTCGGGCTGAACATGATGACCCTTTCAAGCATCAGAACCGCTCAATTAGAACCAGAAACAGATTCTGTAAGGGACAACTAACTTGGCAGAAATTCTGGAATGCAGGGTATTTTGCTTTACTTCATCGTCTTTGTTGACTGTTGTAGGTTGTTCAATTTCGGGGCCTTCATTATCTCGTTTTCTTTTGTTTGGCATATTGGTAACTGCGTAGACTGAGAAATTTAGCTGCTGAAAATATTCTTCTTGGGGTCGAGGGTGAGATCTATCGACTTGCAATTTGGACGCGCTCCAATTTGTCGAAAGGACGTCGAAGTTCGCTATCTCGATAACATGCGTGATTACATGTCTGTCTTCATTCGACTATGGTGTTGGTCTTTATCAAGAAATTTGAAAAGTCGGGAGACTGTAAACGGAGATCGTAAGGGGTGGTGGAGAAAGTTGGTGCAGTGCACTGGTGTTGGGTAAGAAGCTTCGCCATCATTACTATAAGCGACCCGTTAGCGTAACCACTTGTGATGGATTGATAGTTACTTTGTGATGGGTCACAGCGCCGAAGGTGAGGCCCTTTTCAAACTCAGCACCTTTAAACAAAAGTCTAACTTTTACGTTCAACTAGCAAGAAATGCCTCTAATTAAATTTTACACGTTGTTTTCAGGAATGTATAAGCGACCTCTATTTTCAAGATAGCTTCGTCTGAATATTTGACGCTCGTTATATGGAAGGGGCATTTGGGTCGGTGTTGAAACCACCGCTGAATTGGACTGTTGGTGACCGTTGGCAGACTCGGCGAGTGGTAATAGACATTTCGTAGGAGTATATATATCTCAATCATGCTCGCCATCCAAACTTTTTCTATTATATTATCAGCAAACCACTTTCGAAAAATCACTGCGTACAGTTATTTACTTCTCCCAATCGCACACTTCACAGTTCCGATCTATCATCCTGCGGGATAATTTCTTGCAGCTTACCAACACTCTACACAGAGAAAACTTATAACCGTCTATCTTTCCAGGAAGTTACACACTTTTACAATGGCTTCCCTACTAATAAGATCCTCGTAGTAATGTATGAGCAACATCTCCCTCATCATTACACTTATGACTATATGCGATGTACTTGATCTTTTGCACAGCCGAAACAGGAGGTTTATCTTGCTGCCAGTGGTTTTCTTCGGGACCTTCCACGATCTATCCACGTGCAAGATCAAGATAATTTGCCAGGACAGTGCCCGGCCTGTAATGGTACATCTCCTCCTAGCTCTCAAGGTAGCTAGTTGTAGATATATAGTTAGATCTCTAATCTTTACATAACCCGGGTTTTTATAACAGCCCGCCTAATGAACTTTATTGAAGGGGTGTTCACAGGCCCAAAAGCGAAATGAATGCGAAACTGGGAAGGTGCGGATTGCGAAGGTAGTCGTTACAAAGTATAAAGGACTTTGTATGTTTGTCAAATGGTGAAGCCTTCTTGGCTTTTTTGTAATACTAGAAGCCTGTTAAATCGGGACTTCGTTTGAGTAGCCAAATGGCAACTTGTCTTGTGGATTCACAATGCGGGTGTTTCTTAACCTCCTGCGACCAAATTTATCTGAATACCTTTAAATGCCACATCATTGTACAAAACAATTACCTAACAAATTCTCGCAAGGTCTGGTGATTTTTAAGTGGGATGAACAGAAAGACGTCGCCACTCATAAGCGTTTGGGATATTCATAGGGCTGAGCTTAGGCTTAGTACACGTGGGCGTATTACAGTGACCCATGTTGTACAGGAACATGTGCTACAAATTGGCAGGACCCCGCATTCTCCTTCCTTGACAATACAACATCCAACCCACTCGAAGACTTACTCAAGAACAGCGAACCAGGAATACGGCCTCAGCACCCTCAGCGACCTCTCACAGCACAGTCCAAAAAGGGTTGTCTTGAGGCTCAAAGTCAGTGAATTTGAAGATCGTGGATATTCGGAATATTTTGATGCCATTAAGGCATATCTTGCATTTGCAGGACTTCCGACGGACGAATATGAAATCGACAAACACTACGCCCATGTCGAGCCTTTTCAGTCCCCCGAACTGAATCAGACTTCATTCCACATCATTTTAGACATAAGAAAGCATTTGGTTGTCGATGAGAAATCTCCAGATCTGGCACACGAAATCTACCGATTCGGCGGAATGAACAAGACATTTTGTAAGAGTTGAATGTTTTCCTTCTTTTAAGATCTGACTTATTTTTGAGTAGAGAAGTCAAGACATTCAAGAACCCACTTGAAGCGACGAATTTCATTTCGAAGATGCGTAGATTCACGGATTTGTACGCTTGGGCAAAGTGAGCCCTACTCGCTGAGACGGGCGTAATACTGAAGGCAGGAGATCACGAACATACCCTTGAACCGAAGTTGACCATGTGTTATGCACTCTGGTACAGCCACGGTGGTTCTCTAAACAAAAAGAAAATTGATGGAAGTTCGCGTCCCCTCTCTTTCCCATTGAAAAATGAGTTTTGTGAGATGTCGAATTCATTCTCAATGTATGTTCGAAAATTCTACGAAAAGCAACTCAGTTAAAACACGATATATACGGGTAAAAAGCTCTAGAGTCTGTAAAATATCTTTGTATGATTAGCAAGGTCACTGGCCCATTTACGGAGGACGCACATCTACTTTGCTGCCACAGCCAGTAGTAGATATTTATATGGCCTCCTCTGGTGGGATGGTGAAGAATCTTTTCTTCAAACTATCATGGGTGGAGAATTTGGATTACGAGAAGATTATTAAAGCAAGATGATAAGCTACTGCAGTTGCAATCAGTCACGATTCGGATGTACGGCAGTCGGACGTTGCTTCTACAAACTTATTAAACTTGCTTAGGAATTTGTCCGGTACAATCTATTACTCTCTTAACAACTTTCCGCTGGCTCCACCCAAATCTTCCGAAGTGTTAGGGGGGATTACTGATAGCAAGAGATATTGTCAATGATAAAAATCCTCCACATATTGTTGACGAAGACACTATACCTCGTCAGCAGAGAAGCACACGTGAAATCTAATGAGTAATTCATATGCACAATTGATTTCAGAGGAAAGCCAGGAGTGCAGGAGATGTTTAATGGAAGTCATACGTCATAGAAATTCACCTTACCGGATTCTTGTCCCTAAGACTTTGAAGTGTACCTAGGTAATGTATCGCGTCGCCGAATGACTTAGGTACAACTTGGCGTGAGTTTTGGCGCCAGTTTTCGCGTAGTATCTTTTAGCACTCAAAAACATGTCTTAGACTTGAAATTTCTCACTATGCGGTCTCCCGAGATCGCGAGGCTATAGGTACTGAGGCCAATGTGTGGTAATAGGGGCGTGCCTAGTTATGATTTTATCGCACCGGCGACTTCTGTCACCTGAATAGGTAAGGCCCCGAATCGCCATAGGAATGACATTGGCACGCCTATGAACCAGTAAATAGAGAGCCCGAGACTGCGATTGAATGAATTGCTTACATGAGGCTGCTGCTGCATTTTACACGACGGTGAACAAGACAAGACAACTCGAAACATTCACTTCCACTACAGCAAACCAATGAACATATTTAACTGGTACATTTTTCTCATGACCAGAGAGCTCGCCCGTTTCCTCTCCTTTTCTCCTGTCTCTTAAAACACAACATTTTGAAGCTTTTCAACAATCCTCCATCGGAACAACGTCTCCAAACATCATGAGATTCCGTCTTCGAGCCCCAATCAAAAACAACGCTCGTCGTTTGGACCAATTCGGCAAAAAGAAATTCTCGCGGCAGCAAACACCAGAAAAACCAGAGACACCAGCGCCGGTCGCAGAAAAAATCGAGCCACCCGCAATTATTTGTCCTATCTGCATGGACGAAACGACCAACAGTGTAGTTGTCCACCCATGCCTCCATGAATACTGCTTGGACTGCATCAACCTGTGGATTGGTAGGAGGAGGAATACCTGTCCAATGTGCCGACAAATCATGGTTGAATTTCGAATTAACTCTACTGGAGAGGTCAAGAAAGTTCCGTCTATCTCGTTCTGGGCTTGTTTGGGAAGATGTGTAGTTGCTGGTTTGGTTTCGATCCTTCACGTGGTGATGTTCTATCGCTATTTTCTGAGAGATGATGGAGGAAGGACACCCGCCACCCCAAACGTTCAAGCTAGTCATACATGATGGGTGTCATCGAAGATACCTATGAAAAGGAACAGGACATTGAAATTTTGTATTTGCGGTCCGAGGGACTTTGTATATTGTTGGATTGAGGCTGGGATGGGCGGTGGGGACATTGTCTGAGATGCCATTCGAACTGGTTGACTAACCAAGGTCCATGGCTGGTTACTAGAACTTGTTGCAGGATCACCGAGCTAGGAAAATGAGGCGGTCAGTCTCTGGAAAATGTGTTATTTCGCGCAGGAAAAAGCCATCAATTATGTAAAGTAGGCAAATATGTCAAGATTGCACAGGAGTCGAGAATTGGCGAACTGCTACATATTTACGAGTGAGTTAGAACAGTGTATACATAGGTGCAAATGGACATTAAAATGTGCTAATGAATCGTTGTTAACGAAGTTGAAAGCCTCTTTGGTACAAGTTCTCCATGAACAATCCTACACTGGGTTAAAGCTGAAGCAGAAGGTGGGGATAAATCAATTGCAATGCCAATACTAGATCCAATTATTATGCAATGAACATTTCCTGAATAGGTAGATCTCACGTCACTCACCTGGGCCTTGATACTGTAAGATATTTTGGTGCCACAACCCACTGGTGTCGTTCCAGTTATCACTCGTCAGTGATCTTCACATGCTCCAAGAGATTTCTTTCCCCGTTTGTTTTCACCTCTATTAGAAGTAAGCTGGACCCATACTTCCCCCGAATATTAAGCTAGAATGGACAAATGAGACTGGCTTTCGAAAGGTTGAACCGTTTGAAAATTTCAGTTGTTGCAGATGTGCTGGCTTTGATTGATAATTTATAGCTTTTCGAATTCAAATTAAAAGCTCGTAGACATTTTTATTTGTCGCAACCCAGTTGATCCAGTCAGGATTCCATGAAAGATCATAGGGAAATGAAGGTCAAGTTGTTAGACATTCAATTGTGGCAAAATATGTGGATTGGATGTCATGTGACAGCGCGTCAGCGAAGTAAGTGGGACTTTTCTCGACTTCTCCAGGCTCTTGATAGCTAACTTACGTCTACTCATCCAAAACCACCCCGCTGATTTTCGCTATTCATTAGCTGGCTATGCCTTCCAACCTAGAGCGCAAAGCTTCGCGCAAAAAGAGGCAAACAAGATTGACCTTCGAACTTGATCCGACTGCGGCTGCCAGTTCGTCACCAGGATCGAAACTCACCCCCGCCAAAGTGCGTTATGGGACGCGTGGGAAAGATGGAGTCTTCGCAGTCAGAACTCCACCTCGAAAGATCAGCTTCGCCGTTGAATCTGATGCTACAGCCGGTATGCATGTTCTGACGCGTACCATGTGAAATACTCATATTTTGTTTGTAGCCAACCTCGATGACGATTCCGACGAGCAACCTACTTCTACAAGCTCACGAAGACGAATGAACCGGTTTGACGGTGGCGATGGACTTAGTAGTCCCCCGCGCACACAAGGTGGCATGTTCTCCTCATCGCGGGGCGTAAATGCTAGCAAGAGTGGCAATGATAGCGATGATAGCGAGTCCTCAGACGAGCCTACTATTCAATTGGCCACAAGGAAAAGGAAACCCGTTACCATAACAATTGAGGACTCGTCGGATGAATTGAACAAGTCAAATCTTGTTTTAAAACCTGCTCGGAGAATGCGACGCTCGAAAGCATTGTCTGAGCCTGTTCCTGATGCAGATCAGAGCGATTCTGATCCCGTGGTCATCTCATCCGTCGTCAGAAAGCCGGCTAGGAATAAAACAGTACTAGGAGACAGTAGTGAAGAGGATATTGTGAGCCCTCGGAAGCGTGCGAGGAGAAATTCTGTCGATTCTTCATCTAGCTCAGATTCAGATATCAGGGCATCACCTGCAAAGCGCCGACACACCTCCAACGGCCCTTCGAATTCCGCAAGTAACGTGGATTCTACACCAAGTTCTCCTGTTCATGTCACGCGAAAAATCACGCAAAGGAAACGTCACAGAACGCAGAAGGAAAAGGAGCTTGAACTTATGAAGCTTAGGAGAGCGGGAGACAAGAACGCAGTTTTACCAGATTCCGAATCGTCATCTGAAGAAGAATCTGATGCGGAACAAACGCTAGAGCATCTATCAGAGTTCGAAGATGAGGAGGAAGATGAGGAACCGGAAGAGCCAAAGGTCAGGCCATCCAAAAAGGGGCGCGGTCCGTCAAAGATCCATGAGGAAGACGACGATAACGAAGAGGAAGATGAGGACGACTTCATTATTGAAGATGACGATGGGGCGATCGGTATTCCGGGTAGCTCGAACATTCCTCTAGAGTTCACATCTCATTACAATAAGCCGATAAAAGAGCATTTCAGAGACGCAGTAGAGTTCTTCGTTCATAAAGAACTGAATCCAACATATACGGAAAAACAGGATTTGTTCAAGCGCGCATTTCACAAACTCGATTCCAAGCCAGAAGCCCTTATGCATAGCGAGTACAAGTCGTCGCAGTGGACTTCTCAATTCATTGTGGCTCTAGAAGCTCGTCCGAATTATGTGGAAACACCTGTATCGGGCACGGAATTTGGAGAAGGGAGGTGCGAGGCATGTAATCGCTCGAAACATCCTCCGAAATTCTCAATCTCATTCACAGGAAAGACGTACAACAAGGAGACTTTAGAAGAGATCGAACAAGATGATGGTGATGATTCAGATGAGCAAGATTCCGGTGGACGTGCTGGGAGTGTTGACGGATTGGGCCGTCGAATTGCCCCTGAAGACAAAGAGTAAGTGATTCTCAGAAATTATTGTACATCGGCAACTGACGCTATTTAGATTTCTTACTGGTAGATTCTGTCGTGCTAAAGCCCAAAAGGCTCACCTGCTCAGTCACTGGCGGTATCATCTCTACGACTGGGTTCGCGGAGAGCTAGAAAACGAACCCGAACTTGCACCCGAACGTGTCTTGAAGCACCGCAAGCTCAAACCCTGGGAGAAACGAGACCAAGTCGAAGCTATCATCGAGAGATGGGAAAATAATGGTAAATTGAAGGGCCTGTACCGAGATTATAACGAATCGGTCAGCAAGTTGGGTGAAATTGACGGTGGGAGTAGTGGGCGCTGGGGATAGGCAACAAGAATTCTTCATGAAGTTGAGAAACTTGGAAGCGATGACAATGACATTATGGATTCGGTATAGGAAATTACTGGCGTTGGTGGAGTCTGGGAGTTTTTGAGATACCCTTGAATGCGATGCTTTCCTCGCAAACTACTGGATTTAGAATAACGTATCTTACCACATATCTCCTACGATACCATTTTATATATCATGAAATCGATGCTTTTACAGTGATCTTCGAATCGCGCTCAACTGGGTATTGAGTTGACCAAACCACACTCCACTCCGTCGCGTTACCACGGAACATCCGTGGCACGTTGGCGGGGACAATACTACGACTGAACACTTACACTGGAGACAAAAAACCCACATTATAATCTATTAGGGTTACGTTAAAACCTGGAAGGACTAGTCGCTGACAACTAGTTCTGTGGAGAAGCTAACTTTGACATCGGAGCGATCCGAAAGTCAAAATGGACTTCAGGGTAAAGAAATGTCAACGTCAAGAATCTTGTATTTTGAAAGATCGCGCTTCTGGCAATATATGAGATTAGTCAAACGAAGGTGACGACAAATACTGGAATTGTGTTGTAGCTAGAGTAATTAAATTTCGTGTTCCAATTATATTATCATCCTCACGATCAACCATCCCATCTCAACCATCCCGAAAACGACCTTCCACAATCAAAACCAAAAAACCAGGACCAAACCCAACAACAGTACGGAGGTAATAGATTTCGACCTTCCCCCTCTAATAGGCCACCGTCCTCGTTTCATCCCCCTCACACTTGGCATCTCATATTCCTCCAAGCCTTCCGCACGCCCCTCACATCACTCCACTTCCACATACCCAGCCCAGCATAAACTTATCCAGGGATTGAATACGGCGCACCAAGAGTCCAAGACATTCTCTCCCAGCATACAAATACCAAGCCCTCACAAGCAAAAACCAAGACGGCGAAGCTCAAAACTCAAGCTCCTGTCACCTTGTTACAGCCAAGATACGCGGCGGCCGCTCAAGCTCGGTTCGTTGGTGAGCCGTTCGTGTGGCAGTTTTCGTGATTTTGGTTTTGGGGGGAAAGCTTGATTCGTCTGTAGAGTTGTGACTGAGATTTCGAAGGGAAAAGACGAGGAGAGGAGAAGGATAAATAAGTTATCAGCATATCATTTAATCTATCATCTAAGGTAATATCATCTAACCACTCCATCTCAAAGAAAAGAAGAACTAATAATTGTGTACAAACGTGAACCCCGCCTGATATTTCCAGCATATACAAGAAGTTGACACGCTTTCTTATGGGTTTCTTCCTCGTTCATCAACCTTTGTCTCTTCCATAGGAATATTAATTACAATAACTCGTGCGCGATCATATATATAAGTGGTGCGTGTGCGGTAAGAAAAACAACAGTGTTCGAGGGTTGATTACAGAGCGAGAAGGTTGTCGGCTCCAACAGCGTTCTGAACGAAGCGGCTGTTGAATCCGATGATGCTCTTCATCAAGTTGTAGGTCTTGACATCGAGAGGGAGAGTCTGGGTGGCGACAAAGAATGTAAGACCCTCGGCGCAAGGTGGAGTGGTGAGGGATCCTGAGTATGTTCGAAGTGGCTGGACCTCAAGGGCAGCGATGAGACCAGAGAAGTCGATTGGACCGGTCTCGGTGACTTTTCCTGGCTCTCTGATGGCTTCCATGGATGGAAGGAGAGCGTTCAAGAGAGGGTTGGATCCACCAGCTTCGCAAAGTTGGAATGGAACGGCGATGACAGCAAGAGCTCCATCCTCAGCTTCGTGAACCATGTGCATCTCGAGTGGCATGTACTCTCCATTAATGGCATGCTCTCCTGGGGTGTGGAAGTGGAACTGGGCAAGGTTGAAAACTTTTCCATCCACAGTGGTCGTTGCATTCTTTCCCTCCATGATAACTTCGATAGTTGACCCCAGGTTCTCAAACTCAGCTCCTTCCAAGTGAGGGAAGTCCATCTTCAGCTTTCCAGCCTCGACGAGGGTGGAAGTTTCGGGATTGATATCGATAGGTGACTGGACCTTTGAGGTACGGCAAGCGGCATTCTCTGGTGCAAGTTTGTCCCAGTTGGTTCTACGCAAGTTAGATCAAGTAAAGGTAGAGAGGTAAGTAAGACATACGGTCCGGTTTCACCCAAATAACCAAAGGTCGCTACCTCGACACGCTTTTGTAATCCACCATTGAGATCACGCTTCATGTGTACATGTCTCTTCATCATAGATGTGCCATGACCGCAAGAGGCCGATGCTGATTCGAGGAAGAGAGTTGCCAAAAGTGCAACATTTTGGATTGAGGCCTTCATGATTGTTGTTTGACTGTTTCGCGGAAATCTGTCGAGAGAGTGTATATATATTATCTTGACTAGCAAGGAACGAGATAATGCAAAGATAGTGGTAGAAAGAACGTAAAACGAAAGATAACTTGAAAAGTAAGTGGAAAGATGAGAACCGAGAAAACAATCAATGAATGCTGAGGACTTCCAGAAGTGCTGCAACCAAGACTTGGGGCGTCAGCTCCATTATATAACAAGTACTCGAGTACCTGGTCTGGAAGACGAGGGACAAATGTGAGTGAAACTTTGTTCTACCCACGTTCAAACCGAGCGGCGAGCAATCACTCATCGAGACCATCAGGCGAAATTGACTCCCGTTCCAAGAGACCTCCTCCTTCACTTGGCTGCGTCTGTAGCACAACTCTTGTTGGTGATTAAGAAATACCAAGAGGGTTGACGTCTTGGAAGCCGACTCCTGAAAAGCCCCTTGAGGCTGTTGCAGGGGTTACCAATACCACCTTCGCGGCGTGGCTTACTCGGCAGTGAGAAGGAAGCCATTTGGGGTCTAAAATAGAAAATACAGTATGGAAATGTAAGGAAACGCATCTAAATTATGCAGCGAACATTCAGATCGAAAGCATTTCAAACTTAAGAGTCGTGCTAGAGCAGGAGCCGGATTCTTAGAATGTGAGCTGGGGTTGATAATGAAAAGGTGGTTGTATGCAAGCGACATAGAGGCCATGTACGAAGAAGAGGCCGGGAAAGCCGGTAAGGCGCATACAGATGCGACAAATGCTTCAAGAACACACTCAGAATCTATGTCCTAATGATATGAGAATTACAGCATAGTAGCACAGAAATGGGTAGGTAAAGAGACTCGATCAACGGTCTGAGTGAGTTGCAGTGTCAACTTCCCGGCATTATTTCGAGGTGGTTCACTCAACTGAAATTTCTGACGAACCACAAATCTCCAAGGCGGAACATGGAAAAGCCCGTTTAGGAACCATTGCCTCAGCCACCACCAACCAAGCTACATATCGTACGATACCAAGATGGAACATGGCAGTCGCTCGTGATCTGAAGGTCTCTCAAACTCTGGATTATGTAAATGCATAGCAAACATGATACAGCGTCTCAAAAAAGCAAGACGATCTCTCCCATTTTTCCGTTTTTTCTCATACGTGATGCAAGCGTTCGAGAGACCTTCTAGCACTACTGCAGGCACATATGCCAGATGTTTACATCTGTAAGAGCGAAATCGGTTCCCACATGCGCTGAAGTTTCTTCATGGATTCGTCTCATGTCGTTTTCCCCAGAATGTTTTGAGACGAACGAGCAAATTCTCCACTCTGACAGGTCAATGCGAGCCGCCCAGCAATGGAGAAAGACCTATGTTTCCGTGCTTAAAAATTGGAGAATAATCAAACTTCGGAAATGCCAATTCAAACAAAGCTTTTGAGCTCGACCGCTGTCAGAATTGCTGGTTCATTCCACTTGGAACTGTTAATCTTGGTGATCTGGCCATAGTCAAGCGCAGAAACAAACCCAAATAGCATAGCGGCAACGCAACGCAGGCGCGCGAATGAACAAAACAAGCGCGCAAATATAGCAAAGTCGCTGCATAGAAACGAGACACGACTTCGTGTCCTACGACCTCGAGAATCATCCTCGCTGGAGATGTTCTCGGCCGGCTGAAGTCTGCGATTCTAGACCTTTGGCGCCCAGCGTTCAGCGCATCGACCTTCTGTAGCACCAACACGCAGTGTTCTCATCAGCCCACAGTCTTGGAAGCTCTTGGTATTCAGGGTCGAGGGCCGAGGCATAGGGAGGTGATTGCTTGTTGACGTTCCTCGTTCCTGTACAAGTACCTCCGTACCGATCAACAGGAGAATGTTAAACGCCAGTCACACAGAGGATTCCGTCTCGCGGTTCCTGGCCGGCTGCAAGCTGTCGTGGCCTTCTGTCGTGTTTCTCATGATCATACCGACGTGTTGGTTGGAAGCGTTGACTGTAATGTAGCCAAGCTGTCGTTTGTAGCATTGGCGTCTGGTGGTGATTGCCAAGTAAGGCTTGTGTTGACTCTGTAACGGTCGCTTGAAATGGAGGATTTTTAGCGTGCTTCGTCACGTGGCGACAACCCTCGCTCGCAGAGGACAAAATATAAGTGGCAGTCGAATTAGAATAGTTCTTCGACTAAAATAACGAAATATCGTAATTTAGTGGATTAAGTTAGACTATTTCGTTAACTATTTTAAGTAAATAAGACTTTAATCTCTATTCGAAGTCGACTTATTAATTAGTCTAAATTTTGCGGGTAGGTAACTGCCACTGATTTCGTCGTCCGCGAGCCTCGCTGGAAAATTATTTTCATGACCTACTGTGACTGCTCAAAATGTTCATTAACAATCTGGTCATATGAGGAGTCTAAACCGAACATTGTCGCTCTCTCTTTCTACAAACGTGTAAAAAGTACAACAAACATTTCGGAAGGTCAAGGCAGTCGGAACCTCAAAATAATGAAAGATTTCACATAACCCTGTTCCGAGTCCTGACGATCGACTAGTAAATTCTCCAGGTTTTCGACTGAAAAAATACAAACCCCTATATCTCTCATCTGGTTTAATAGATGTGGTAATACACCTTACACTCATCACTGTTGACTAAAGTTGACTTAAAATTCAGTTAGATCAAAGTCAAAAGTAATTCCCATTATTTGAATTACTTGAATAGTATCCTCCACCTATTTTATAACTAACA
This sequence comes from Glarea lozoyensis ATCC 20868, assembly GCF_000409485.1. Classification (NCBI taxonomy): domain Eukaryota; kingdom Fungi; phylum Ascomycota; class Leotiomycetes; order Helotiales; family Helotiaceae; genus Glarea; species Glarea lozoyensis. Next base: position 1,198,280 of record NW_007360989.1, on the reverse strand, counting down.
GTACAACAGAAACCCTAGCTTTGGCCCGTCACTTACTCTCATCAGCTGAGCCGAATCGATAGTCGAGAACGTATTCCACTCTCCTTCCCTCCCCTCTCTGTTCTCAACACTAATATTAGGCTGCCAAATATCTACTTCATCTTACATCATTTTTCCTTCTCGTATGCCGTATTTGGTAGGTGTCATAAAATACATCACTCTGTGTATTGAAAGGAAAGAAGAATAACCACGGTGATCAAGCCTCAAGGGACTTCAAATTTTTCCATCGAGCGATATCATTAAACGAGCTATACCTAGAAGCTGAATCGAATTAATTTGGATCGAGCCAAGGCAATTGTAAATACTTCGAATTTCCGGTCAGCAAACGCGACTTGTTGAACGATAACTTCTATACTTACGACCTAGAGTATATGCACATCGGATGGAAATTACGCGATCTTCAACGTCTAGGTTCCGACAAAACTCTGACTTAAGCAGTCCATCGCTCACATCAACCCAACCCTCTCCATCACCCTCAAATCCCTCGAACTAAACCCAACACTAACAGTAGCCTGCCCCCTCGGAATCTGCCAATCCTGCCTTTCCACATTCCAATAACTAACATCTCTTCTCGTCAACGGGAAATTGATGACCGCCCAACCCCCCGGATTAAGGGCCAACTTCTCAAACCCTCTGAGCACTCGTACGGGTGTGCCCGCCGGAACATCTGTACCTTGCAATGAAAGATATGATTGCACCACCGTCGCACCGGTAAGATTGCCTGTGTTAGTGACGTTGACTTTGGCTTCGAATAGGGTGGTATAAAGGTCTGGATTTCCACCTGGGACTATCTTCCGAGTAGGATCTGGGAACGAGGAATTGATACTGCCGACTTTGTTGATCTCAAGTGGCCCAGTGATGTCAAAAGTGGTATAGCTCAGTCCGAACCCGAATTCATACAACGGAGTGATATTCTTAGCATCGAAATGGCGATAATCAATCAACTGGCCCTCAGTAAAGTCGGACTGCCAAGCTGAAGAGTCTGTCGCCGCGTCACCGGTGATATTAACGATAGGGATGTCGTAGTCGCTTTCGTTCTTTGGGATGGTATATGGAAGATGACCAGACGGGTTGACTTCACCGTAGAGGATATCCACGATTGAGTTTCCGCTTTCTTGGCCGGGGTAGTGAGCTGCTAGTATAGCGTTGACGTTGGGGTTGGATGCCCATGGCATAGTATTGACGCCTCCGGAATGCGTGATCACAATAGTGTTTGGGCATTTAGCTGCTACAGTATTGACTACCGCCGTGGAGTTCCAGTTATTTTCGAACTCAGAGCGATCATAACCTTCAGAAGCCCAGGTTTTGAGGAAAACAAGACAGACTTCAGGGATAGGAAAGATACTGCTCAAATCACCGCCGGCAATGAACTCGTTGTTGAGAATCAGTTGAATGCGTGCGTTCGTCCGTTCTCGAAGCGCTTGAAGCGGTGAGAGGATGTAAGTGCTTCGACCCGTGCCAGAACCTCCACCCACGGAGAGAGTACCGTACTCAAACCCAAGCCCGGTACTACCAGCTTTAGTACCCTCGAAATAAAGTCCCTCTGAAGGGTCGCCAGCGCCATTACCGAAAACTCCAATATTGGACACATTGCGCAAAGGAAGCGCGCCGTTAGTGTTTTTCAATAGGACTACACCAGCGGCACCCATTTTGCGGATGAAGCTTTTGTGGTCGCTTCGCACATCTCGTGCCGGAGGTGCTGGAGGCAAACCGATTAGCTCTGGGGAATAACCATACGTTTGTAACAGAACATATATAGTCGAGGGATCGACCGTCGGAAAATCGTCCTTGTCTTGTTGGAGGTAGAAATAAGGGGTAAGGATTCGATGTGCCATATCATTGACCCGAGTGAGAGGAAGAGAGCCGTTTCTGACCGCCGCCGTGGTGTTCTTTCCAAAATAGCTCGTCAACGCCATGGGGTCGGCATCGGTAATGGGGCCAGGCATGTTCATATCCAACCCTGCCTCAATCGCTTTCATGCCTGAATGGGTAGCATACCAATCAGACACCACATAGCCTTGAAATCCAAGTTCGGTCTTCAACAGTCCATTGAGTAACTTCGAGTTCTCGCACGAGTAAGTTTGATTGACGCGATTGTAACTGCACATGACGTTCGCCACGCCACTCTTTACCGCATCAGCAAATGGCCACAGGTACAATTCATGCATCGTGCGATCATCAATATTTGATGAAATTGCATCAACAGCTTTCCCATCAACATTAACACCTCCTCGATTTGTCTCCTGTTCATTGCCGATAAAGTGTTTGGCGCATGCTTGAACACCTTCATGTTGTATGCCTTGGATAGAAGCAGACATTGCTACACCTGTCAAGTATGGGTCTGGGGAGAAGCCTTCCCAATTACGACCTCCCAATGGATGTCTACCCATTGGTCCCGCCGAAGGCCTGATATTATAATTAGTAAAAGTACGTAAAATATGAAGAGGGCGAAAAGACTTCGCAAGCTGCTACCACATACCCGAGCATCACGTTGGCCCCTTTACCACGGAATTCAGAACCGATAGCTCTGCCACGATCATAGAGAAGAGTACGATCCCAGGTTGCAGCTGCCGTTAAGCCGGCAGGGAACGTGCTTGTCAGATCGGCGAGACGAATGCCTACTGGACCATCTTGAAGACACAATCCACGGAATCCTATAGATTCAACGGCTGCGATATTCCCATTGCACCCGCCTGGACCATAAAAGCCAGTCACAAGCGAAACTTTCTGTTCCAGCGTCAAATTCGACACAAGGCGTTCAGCTCTGGCAAATGCAGCATCCCATCCAATACCTTCAGCGTTTGCTGTGGAAGAAAATCATATTAGCTGAAGTCAACGTGAGAGAAATCGGGTCATTGAAATTTTATGCATACGTGGTGGTACAAATGGGCTAGTGTAATGGGTGCCGTCGGCTGCTGTAGCAAATCCCAAGAAAATATGGGCTAGCAGCGAATACATGCCGGAATTGAGGCTAAGCATTGCTTTGTCATTGACTCAAGCTTATTGAAACTGGATGAGCTGATGTTCCTCTTCGACGGGGAGAAATGTGTAAGTATATATACCTGTTACTGGCATCGATTGTTGCCAGGCACACTGCTAGCTGTAGCCAGGAACACACGCTAACCGTGACCAAAGCCTGGATGAGATATCATGTTCCCCAACATTGGCAAAACACTCCATCTTGACAGTCGAGATTTTCAGAAGATGTCATTGAAGGTTATGCTATTTGGCCGTTGGGGCAGCTAATAGCACCGAGAACAGCCTTCCACAGTCGACATTGCCTTGAAAATAGGAGTTCATCCAATATTTCATCGATATCAGTCCCATTGTTCAGGTACCGCTGACGTTTTGCGGGTTCCCCAGACTCCCCGCACTAATGCCATCTTGACGAATAGGACAAGCTGGACGTGCCCTCAAGCTAAAGTTTCCGATATACGATAAACGGTAAACGGTAAGCGAAAAGCGAAAAGCGAGAAGCAGTTCGACGGGAGGCTTTTTGGACGCTAAGGTAGCAAAACAGTGGCGCAAGCTCCCACTAATCACTTCCAACTTGCTATATCACGACGATCTCGCCACCGTTCTCTCTCGCGAACTGAGAGAAATCAACCATTCTTCATGAACTATTCTCTGTTTCTCGCTTACCGTTTAGTACCCGCATATCTTCATGCAAGAGGGGGAGTGTCATGGGACACAAAGAGAGAGTAGAATGTAGTAGTACACACCATCGCCACTGTGGTGGCTATATAGATGCTTCGTTTGATGCGTCATTCATTCGTGATCAAATAGGAGAACTATCAGAACACGAAACAAATAAAGAGATTGCTCTTGTGCTTCTACTCAAATATAACTCGGTATGATTTCAGAAACTTTCGAATCCGTCTCTCGAGATGAGATTTCTCAGCTGCGATATATCGATTGGCACGATAAATTCAACCACGAAAAGCCTTACGTAGCATACAACGATGGGCAGGAGAAAGCGCCAACAACTAATTTCACCTATGAGGATCAACACGAAGAAATCATTCGCGACATACGGGGTTCAAATACTGGTTTTAATCTTGATGATCATGGTTTTGCCGCGCGCGAGCACCGTCTATTGAATAGTGCCTTCGACAAACAGACAGTCGAAGAAAACTACCTGTCATCAGTCAAAGAGCTCCTAAGGGAAGAATTTGGCCCAGAAGCAACATGCTATATATTCGATTGGAGGGTAAGATAATTCCTTGTGGTAGCGGAATGACATTGCTAACTTCGTAGCTTCGATCAAGTAGCGAGCGAAAACAGCTAAGCGATCTCGATGCAAGGGATGAAGCTGGGGATAGCTCCCAATTCCACGCACCCGTGAACGGAGTCCATGTCGGTTCGTGCGGTTGTACCGTTTGTCAGATAACAATGCTGATATAGCCGTAGATACTAGCGAAGCGATGGCAAGAATGCACGCTGCCATGTTTGCCCAAGGGCAACAAAAAGATCTTTCTGCCAGCCGCCTGCGTGTGGTGAAGTAAGTCTAGTCTTTCAAATCGCAATTTGATTATGACTGACTCTCGTGTAGTGTCTGGAGGCCGTTGTTGAACACGGTTGAAGAATATCCTCTTGCCCTTTGCGATGGCAGCACAGTCCACCCAGATGATCTAGTTGCCTCCGACCTGATCGTCGACAGCTATCGAGGGGAGAATCTCCAACCCCTATACAGAAATTATTATAAATGGCACTTTCTCAGTAATCAAACAAAAGACGAAGTTCTTCTGATCAAAATGTACGACTCCTCATCGAGTGTCAAGGCAAAGTGTAAGTTTATCTTCGGCCTCGCTAATGATCATTGCTAACAAAGCTAGGTTGCCCGCATACATCGCTTAAGCTGAAAAATGCACCGACACCAGCAATGCCACGTGAAAGTATCGAGGTGAGGATAATCGTTTTCACCGATACATAGGTTATGCAGCGGTTGGGAAAGATCAATTGGACTTTTTGAGTGTTGGTGCCCGTCATTTTAGCGTATTGTTGGATTGGAAGCTGGCTACTCCGGGACGGTTCGTAATAATGGGATGAAAATGGACCCGTCTCGTAGGCGTCGCTCATAATTATTAAATGATGAATAATGTTTGCAACACTGCATCACGTTCGAAACTCATTGCTGACCAGCTCCTGAAGTGGCCAGCCAATCCAGGGTCGCCACTCCTCAGCTAGGCTTCTGTGAACCTCCCGTAAAAGCCTCCTGCTCATACCGAGTGTCCACCAGGTATCGTTGAGCTTGTTTAGTAGCAGTGAGTAGTGCGCTAACAATATCAGGGCGGCGGGCTCCCTCCCATTCACCATCGATAGAAAAAGATCAGGCACTCGGATGAGCCAAGATAATGCGATGGCAGAAGGCTCCATGTCTGCCGGCTTACACAACATGGTGTACGAAGTTGCCAGCCACTTGAGCGCTTCCCTCAACGCATCGATTTCACTCTCGCGAGCTGAAACTAGCCCAGTATTCCATAGCCCTTCCAGTTCAGAGAATTTCGACGGCTCTACGGGATTTAAATCTGCCTCACGCTCAGCGTTAAGATCGATAGCAAGCACAGCTTCCAACGGCCCCTGTTGAAGCTCCTCCCAATAAGCGGCTATGACAAGACTGGTCCCTCGAAGTAGCTGAATCCATTCGGACGTGGTTGTTGTCGAGCTATCTGGGGCGCCGGGAAAGAATATGTTATCGACTTCTTCGGACTGTGCCAATTCAAACATGGCAATAATGGACCCGAAAGCTGCGCAAGCATGACAATTGACCGTGTTCATTTCCTCAACTGCTTCTCTGTACATGGGTAGAGCGACCGCGTGATGCGTCGATGCGCTTTGTCGAAGGCTTTCCCTCCTATGGGGATATACCGTTGACATATGCAGTGCTGCAACAGCTAGAAGACCACGAAAAAGAAATTCGTTTGAGAAGGCGATCTGGGGAGCCACATACTGCCAGACATGTTGGCGTTTAGGGTCACTGCTGAAGGTCAAACATGTCGATGCAGTATAGAAGTGTAAAAGCTCCAAGTCTGCTAACGACCAGAGTCCGTTCGAAGCGAGAGGGTGCAGTTGGGCTTGCGATCCGGGTGATGATTGCGGATGAGCTTGCGACTGAATAGATGAGGTATGCAATTGAGGAGTGGACGGCGTCGAGCTAGTACGGCTGGATGCCGCAGAGGGATATGTACACGGAAGAGAGCGAAGGGTACAGTATTCGCATCCGGGCTTGGATTCATCACACTAAATGCGAGAAGATATTAGTTGTGGTCTTGCAATCCAGGACGGCTGCCGCACCTTGATTTTCTTCTGCTTGCACGTGAAACATCCACCACGTGACTTTGTGTGTACTCGTCGAGTTCCGGGCATTCTCACATTCGCAGGTTTTTGGCGGCAACTTCGGAATTTTGCATGCGATGATGCGAGATGCGAAATGCGCAGAGGCGGAGAGGTTGGAGAACATAAAGGGATAGCCTGAGGTAGGGGCTGGCCGAGGGCATAGCATATCCATTACGTCGGCTTTCCCACTGATTCCATAGCCGAATACGGATCCGTAAGCGAATACGTATACGAAACCCGGAAAGTTCCAAAGATTCTTAACGACCAACTGAGGACATCTTGGTCAGTTTGATGGGCATAGCCTCAGCCTCAATCACACTTCGTTTCGAAGTTTTCTGAGACGACATTCCACCAAGAACCATGCGGCATTGCTAAACGAGGGCTTGCCAGCGGCAGCGCGACACAAAACCAGTTCGACGCGTACTTACGTGCGTGTCTTGCTGCGGTTAGCACTATCTAAATCTCTATCATGAAGCGCAATGGTCAGAGTACACAAAGGTCGCCAAATGATACACAATCGAGTAAACCATGCTTGTTCACAGGTTAAAATCAAAGATGTCTATTGACCTTAGACAGGTCCTAATTGCGGCAAGCACGATTCTGGGTGACTTTGAATTAACACCAAATATCATGATAGCAAGCTTTCCGCCACAAAAGAAACATCAAGATTTCAACAATACCTATTTCCTCAAATCAATATTCTTCTACCTCCATGCCTGGACATGTCCTGGTCCGATGAAACTCTAACGCCGAATTGTGATACAAAATCGACCTGTACACAATCGCTTGCACCATCAGTCACTAGCAATGACAGCAGACGAATACTTCTTCTGATATACATCCACGGATTCTTGGGCGATGACAACAGCTTCCAGAATTTTCCAGCTCACATCCACAACCTGTTAAAAGTTCGTGTGGCAGACACACATATAGTACGAACGAAGATATATCCAAGGTATAAATCACGACGAGCCATTGACTATGCGCGTGATGAGTTCAGCAAATGGTAAATGGCAGTTCGTTGGATTTTTCGATCACATATTCTAACACAGAGGTAGGCTAAAACCTCAGGAAAATGCACATACGGATATCGTGCTCCTGGGACATAGTATGGGTGGACTCTTAGCAGCCGAAGTTGTTCTTCAACCAGCTGGCACAGTTTTTGAGCACTCTTTCCGTCATCGGATTCTTGGAACTTTGAACTTTGATACGCCGTTCCTTGGAATGCACTTGGGCATGATAAGAAGCGGTATCGCCAGTTTCTTTCGACCAGCGCCAGAACCTCAAAGCTTTCAAAACCATCCTGCAAGCGAGCAACTTATTTATAACACTTCTGGGGTGCTTTCTTCTTCTACTCCTTCCCTTCTAAGCCACGAGACCCCCAAAAGAGTCAGTACACCGGGCGTCTCCACGTCCTCGATATCCCCTTCGGTCCACTCACTACCAATCTCCGATCCAGACTACAACCCACCCTTCCAAAACGATATCCGCAGACCAGTAAGAACAGGTTTTGACAGATTCATCTACTTCTCCAACAAGCATTCCGGTGCTCTTCGGTCGGCGACAAAAGAGTACTTTATCTCGCATCTTGAATTTGGCGGATGTCTAGGCGATTTCAGAGGTCTGAAGAGACAGTATGCTAGGATTCGTGGCTTAGAAGACGTCGCAACTGCATTTAAAACTGCCGATCCGAGGCTACGATTTCTGAATATCTATACCGCTAGTACTGGTAGAATCAAGAGAAAGAAACACTCTCGTAGCAGCGATACTAGCACTCAAACTCTACCATCACAGGCCGCCATCCCAACCTACCTCCAGCAACCTTCAACGCCAACAAACCACAATCCTAAACCCATCCGTGATAAAATCTTTTGCATCCAACCCAGCACAGTAGATGGGAAGCCGGATCCATGTTGGCCTCGGATCTTCATGGAGGGAGTAGATGAAATAGACGCACATTGCGGATTATTCTTTCCAGGAAAGCATTATGAGGGACTCTTGGAGTTGGTGGTTGGGAGATTGGAATCCTGGGTTGTGCAGAATAGCGTTGGAGGTGAGGGTGCGTAGTAGTAATTCGAGATGATGGGACTGTAGCATTGTGGAAAGGGTTGCTACGGAGAGTGAATAAAAGAAAGTGGTACACTGATATATGTTAATAAATCTGGATGAAATGCTAGTGAGAATGGATGAATGGAAGTGTACTGATATGTGCAAATGAATTTGGATGAAACGTCAAAAAGGAAAATGGATAGACCATGTCAGTTCATCTTGATCGTAAAGTCATGTGTATAATAGAATGAGACCAAGTACACTGATTACCGTGGAAATCGACAAAACGAGAATTTATCACGAAATTGTGGCCTTCTTCTAAGCAACTATTTTTGGTTTACTAGCTAAGTCAACTTGAACATGGAACTCCTGATTATGCTGGCTTTGAGTCCCAAAGAACTCAAGAATATAAACGGAATATGAATGTTTGCAAGTCAAAAATCTTGAAACATCCTAATGGCATCGATAAAACGCCCAGTGTACCGATCTCTGCCTATACCTCAACTTCTCTAACAGTTGTTCCTCATGCCTACTCACCCAAACCGCGCTTCCCACCTCCTAAGATCCTACATCAAACACCCACATTCTCAACAACACCAACCCTCTCCCACCCCTCCCCAACCATCCTCCTTCTCTCCTCCCTCTGCCCACCCTTCTCCCGCTCCCTAGCCATATAACTCCCATAAACCTGCCGTGCCAACATAATCTTCTGCTCCGTCGGCGTCATCGCCGATGTCGTAATAGACTTATACATACCCAGAAACGGATACGCGAATAGTCCGAACATGCCAGAGCCAGGTCCAGCCACTAGACCCCCGAGGCCTTTTGCGAGACCCGTGCCGAAGCCGGCCCAGCCGTTTTCTTTGGCACCTTTATACGGTTTGATTATGGTACCTGAGAGACCGTCCATGAATCCGTAGCCAAAATTCTACAGGGGTTAGTGAGGATGAGGAAGTGGAGAATTTTGGGAGTGTACCTTTCCAGCGACAACACCACCACTTTTCCAATCTCGAACTTTACCGTGATTTCGAACTGTATCCCCGTATAATCTAGGCATTTGATGCAATCCCTCCGTCAAAGCGAGAGGGAAATCGACTAATGTAGCTTTCGGAAGCACTCCCACCATTTTCCCAAACCCCATCCCAAAAGTTTTAGCAGCCTGCTTTCCACCACCGCCATTCTCCTTGCTCTGGAATGCTTTTGCGGGACCAGTGAAGATCTCGCTAAAGCCAACAGTAAAGTTCGTCATGACGTCTAGGAGAACATTTGTGCCGGCGGATATTGGTTCCCAGCGGAGGTTTTCGAGGGAGAGTGGATTGCTGCGGTAGCTTTGAGTGATTGTTAGTAGAGCAATTTCGTAAACGATGATGAGTAACACTTACAGTTTCAAACGTTTTGGGTCAATTTTCTTGCGCTCGACGAGTTGAAAAGCCGCTTCGTCCGAGAGTTTGATAAGTTTTTTCGGTTGCTTTTTGCTCTTGATACTGTATCTCCATACGGCAACTTGATCGGGAAGTACGTCACAGCGTAGAGCCTCTACTGGAAGATTTGTGTGGAAAGATCGGACCGCGGTCTGGATGCCATTTTCGCGTCGCATTTGTTCTGAGATTTCCGCTGCTGCGGTTCTGGCTGCTGGTGTCGTACAGTATTGGATGGCTTGGGTTAGATTCTCTTGGTCAAGAGTTCGGTGATGAATTGGTAACGGTCCTGCGCCGGCGGCTGCGATCATCTGGCCCCAGAATGCTTGACTAGCAGATTAACAAAATTAGCTCATGCGCTTAATTTTCAATGAAAAAGATTCAAGAGTCTGCATTCAATCGAGAAAATTTATGAGAACAACATACTCTCCGAAGAACGGTACTACTGTTGTCGGGCATCCATTTAGCAGTCCGCATGCTGTAGTGCCGGCGCCACCATGATGGACCACGCATGATACATGCTTGAAAAGCCATTCTGAAAAAAAGTTTATTAGTCCAACTGTGACAGAATTTAAAAAGAACGAAATCAATCTCACCATGAGGACAGTCGCCGAGGAAAAGTATATCGGGATTGGCACGCTCATCCAAACCAGATCCCAGTTTACTCCAACCACGGGATATGATTGCACGGGTCCCGCACGCTCGAACAGCGTCAACCAAGATACTTGTCAACTTCTTTGGGTCATCAATGACGATACTGCCAAAGCCAATATACACAGGTGGCGGGCCACTTCTTAGAAAATGATCCAGTTCTTCATCCGGGGTGTAATCTGGCTCCTCTCTAAAGAAGAAACCGCACACGTCTGGCGTTCATCAGTATGGAACTCGAATGGTTTCAATGGCATTTCTAACCTAGACAATTTGACCAATCTGGTGGTTTAGGAACAAATGCTGGAGACCAGCAGTAGGTAAAAGGGATCTGCAGAGAGTCGCAGATCAAAGGGCCCATGGACAGTGGAATGTCATCGAGACTAAGCGTCTTTCTACGCCACAAGTTTATCACATCCGCAAGTCTATAAATCAAACGTTAATTATGTTCATTCTCACGGCGGAGATATTTCCTACCCTTGCCAAGTCATAATCTCTACAAGTGCATAGGACAAGAAATTCATCGTCGTCATATCCGTATTCGAGCGCTCAATATTCGCCAGAGGATGAGGAAATGCTTTCGTAGGACTCCAAGGCATTGTAAACATCAAGTGTAATGGGATACCTAACGCCTCAGCACAGTGTACATGAGCAAAACTTGGTGGATTGGCAATTATTGATTCAGCAACGAATGGTGTGTTAGTTTCTGGATCTGGCTCGATGCAAGATCTCCAACAGCCATCAAGCATAGTGTATATCATCTTTCGTTTTTGCGAAATCTCTCCACTCATGATGGTCTTGAATTTAGGAATGATGCCTGGGTTCTTGACCATGTACTGTTCGTAAATTAGCGAAGAATGAAATGCATAGAACGTGTTACCTACGGCCATCAGGGATGTTGGGTCACCGCCGATAGGAAAGAACTCCAGACCCGATTCTCGAACAAAATCTCGAAAAACATCATGGGTTGCGATTCTGATACGATGTCCTTCTGATCGTAATGCAGTCCCCAAAGCAATAAATGGCTGAATGTCACCTACGCGATAAGTAATTAGCGACTGGGTAATGATATTATTGTATGTTACAAAGCAATTCCGACAAGAGCTTTTGTTGCATCGTAATCTTGAAGGACATAGCATTAGGAGAGAAGAGATCAGAAATCGATTCTCAGATACTATGAGAACCCCTGCCCCAATCTAGGCCCATCGACTTAGAAAGCTGGCGATAAATTCAAATATTCCTTGGTGGAGCACCAGCTGACTTACCTCTACTACCAACAATTTGAATCACAATATTAAGCGAAGGAGGTTTCGAGTTGTTAATGTTGGGTGGCGTGTAAGGTTTTGGCTCGTCCGGAATGGGAATTTTCAACTTCTCAGTCTGAGAAAAATCGATAGCAACCCTTCCATCATCTAAACAAAGAGAGATTAATGATATGAACACTATCGTTGAGAGATGTTCAATCTCATTACCTTGAGCAGTGACTTTCGTTTGCACATCAGGACCTGAGCCCTGAAATTCGTAAGCTGGTGGTTGTTCCCAATCGAATTCTTGTGACGCATGTGAAGCGTTATCTTCCTCATGGCGGCCGCCAAGAGTAGAATGTCTCTCGTTCTCGTTATTTGCGTGGCGTTCTGTATTCGAGTGTCCTTCGTCGTGAAACCCGTATTTCTCTCCTCGACCCTTTTCGTTCTCCATGATACTGAAAACAAAGGACTCAAAGCCGGGTTTCGAATTACAGATGTTGCTGTGCTTTGTACATATAAAAAGTATGGTTGACCAGGCGGGGGAAAGTAGACAGGACTAGTGCAAGCCACACGTGCAGAATTGTTAGCGGAAGTCTTTCGGGAACTAATGAGGAGTTGTCAGACGAAATTCAAAGGGAGTCGACTCGATAAATGTAATTGGGACCTTTGAGAAATAAATAATGTAGATGAAGGACAGCGACTCATAAATAAATTAAAATTCGGCCGTGTTATAGGTAGTCTCAGACATGTTTTCGTGGTCTCGAAGGCTGAGGCAGTGTTTCGCCTTCGGTTAAGCTTTCGGATTTCGTATACCACATGGCGAGGACCGGGACCCACAACCAACTACCGCCGTTAGCTCTCCGCCACCTGGGCACTGTTTGAAAAAGCCATTCCAGAGCCGTCACAGAAGAGAGTATCTGTTGATGATAACGTAGGCATGTACGAGTCAACTGCTCAGACCGCGCGTATGAGTATAGTCAAGTCATCCGACAAGATCAAACCTATGCAAAATTGGTTTGTATTCATCTGCTGAAGTGACGAAAGAATACATCAACCGCATACTCGGTAGAAAACGGAATTGCGTAGGTAGATCAAATTTATGCGGTAGATCTAGTCTCACTTATCGGCCACTATGACATCTTGTTGCCCATTGACTTGTGGTAAGGAAGCAAGTCGCTTTTATGAGCGTAAAATCACTTCAACTATTGAGGTGATATCGAGATTGAGTACCTGCTTTCAAAGGTTAGCATTTTCCTATTCTATGAGAATTAAACTACTCAACTAAAAGATAAAGAGAAAAAGTTCAACATAACTAGTACGCTCTGGAATTGTGAAGAAGTGTGCACCAGTCCACTCCGGGACTTCTGACCTCCAATTAGACATCAGAAAGATGCCATGTGCAGTGCTTCCATGCTTCCAGCCCAGCATTATCACCAAGATCCTCGCGAAATATTGATACGCGACATTCAGGGTTCGAATTGAAGAGCTAGCGTCGGAAATGTCCCACGACTGGTTCCAAAACGTATGACCGGCCAGATAGCTCCCAACTCTATCTTAACCTGCACGCTCGAAAAATGCCATGCAATGTACTGCCCTGATTTAACGCCATAGGTCAAGGCGCATTGAGACGCATTCATGGATCTGGCCTTGGACGCTGTCGAATTCCTCATTCAGCGACCAAAACTTTCCGCCCAAGGTATATCCATTCGGAGATCTACCAAAGCAAAACACTTACAATGACACCTTTTGTAACCGATAATCCCCAATATCATCAATACGCCCAACAAATCAAAATCTCGAACGTTAAGATATTGCTTAACAGCGACGCGGTCCGAAATCCATTCGTTCACTCCCATCAATTCCTCTGGGCAGAGTTGGGGCTTGAGTCAAAGAACATTTCTTAATGCCTCGGTGGTAGGAATTGAGACGAGCGATTCCGCTCCGCCAATTGTTTTGGAGAGTCCTTGGACTTGAATTGGATGAATTGAAGTGTAGGGTGTTCGAAGTACCAGCGCATTGTTGTCGCTTCAAACTTGGACATGTCCGCAGTTCCGGATCGTTTGGCGGATGTGCCGAGAGCCAAATCCCTCTTTGATGTTTTTTACTTCGGATTTGTAAGAAAAAGGCTATGTTTTCAATTGTAAAGTCTCCCCGTAGCCAGATGAGAGATCAGGCAAGATATGAGGCTAGATGAAGTGAGGTGCGAGCGACGTGCAACTGAAAAATGGTGAACCCCATCTCATTTGACCTACATCTCCTTCAGGCGAATGGGAATAGTAGAGATACAGTCAGAGAGAAAATGTTATCCACGATCAAGTGTAGCAGCTTTTGCTGGGATTCTCCATGAGCTACTTAGCAGCTCCACATTTGTGTAGAAATCTGAGAGCAGTGGTAACACATTGGAATATCCGCTGGACATGTTGTCAAAGCCGACAAAAGTAGTCAGCACGTATGGTGGCTATTTCGCAACTTGGGCTACTGCGCAAATACTGATAAAATAATTAAAATGTTTCAGAAAATAAATCGTTGATCAAAGAAAGAAGAACCCTAGAATCACGTGGCTGGCACTGCAGCATAACGCTGCAGAAGAGCACAGCTTCCACGTTCCTGCAGTAATTTAGATTGCCATTATAGACCTTCTGTGAGAAACACAAGCTTCAGCTCTATAAGTCAATACCCGACGCAGTGGACTCACCGGGATTTAATGATCGGTAAACGTGGGAGTGCTGCGGACCAGTGATAGGTTCGCATGGCACCTCATAGTTCTGCATACAAATAAATAACCTGGTCAGGATATTTGCTGAACAAAGACCGTAGTCAGAGGCTCATTAGTGACGTTTGCATATATCTTCATGAGATTGACTGGTTCGAAAGCTCCCGTCTTTGTAAAGATCCGCCGGACGAAAGGTTCACGGCGTGTGGGAGACTGATAGTTTTGAGCACAAGAACACTGACGTTCTAACAAGATGGCGTCCAAACTAGAAAAAGACTAACAAATTTGAAAAGCGACATCGCATCAAAGGCTCGTTCTCCAGCAATAATGTCTCTGAACGGAGGAATTCCCCTCATTTCTCACCTATTCATCCTAAATTCCGGTCGCTACCTACCCCTGAACGTGACTAAGCGAGCGTTGCTGCCTCGCTAAATCTTTTGGCCCATGCATGACATCCCACCCTTTGTTACCTGAAGAGGAAAGTATGTATTTGTACTCCTTTCTACTCTCATCATGTCATGATACTACCACGACTTCCCAATCCCACTGTCGGTACCACGCGAACATTGCAGTGTGAATTCCACGACTCCAAGCATTCCGGTAACCGACGTATCAGAGCCAAGCACTCACAGCACATAATCGCAAGCACGTTGCATCCGGCGATTATTTACTGGCTGCTGGCAGATGCCTAATCGAGGACAGCTTGGTGGCTGAAAGGGGCTAGAATTTTCGCGATAGGGGTACGCGAAGGCACGGTCCTGCATTAGTTTTCACAATCAAGAGCAGACCCTAGCACGCCGAGCAACTGGTAATAGGTATTGTGCTGCTTCCTTCCTAAATCAGTTTGTGTTCCTTGATCATTTCTGCAGAGCTCCTCAGGTACGGGTGCGGGCATGAGGGGTAGAGAAACATTTTAGTTCAAAATCACAAGTGTTTCTACCGCTCTGAGAGGCGGAAGAATCCGTCAATTGACGTCTAAAATTGTGATAAACATGGCTTTTTAAAGCCACGATCGGATGCTACCGTTAATACGATGGCGGTCTGCAAATTCCCGTTGCAATCGCAATCTCCATCCTTCTCCGCATTTGACTCGAGAGGCTATTGGCAAGCTACTCACGCATCTCGGTACAAGATCATCCACCAACATGGCACAGCTTCTTTGATCCCTGTTTCCCGATTATCTTGGACTCGTCAGGGCTACAATGTTTAAAGCAGAAAGTTTCCCTTCTCTTTCGGGGATGCTCGACCTTTGATCCACGCCCGTCTCTTCCATCTCTACCTCGCCGTCAAGATGCTCATGAAATCCACGCTCGCTCTCGCCTTTGCGGCAACCGGTGTCCTTGCTGTTCCGCAAAGAGTTGCTGGGTGCAATGAGGACAACTGCTTGAGAGCTCTCCTCAACCCTACGCGAACAGGTGCAGCGGATTGCTCAAGCTACCTGTTGACCACAGTCACACCAGCCGCTGTGTATGTCAATCCTTTCATGCTCCAATTGAACTTCTACAGGACAATTGCAGTGATCATTGAGAGACCCTCCTAATACGGTTTATAGCACTGTTACTGCAACCGCGTCCGCAACCGCCTCTGCCACCACGACAACATCCACGGCTGTTACGCTCACAGGTACTTTGTCGTCGACAATCTCAACCATCACGAGCATCACCGTCACTGACACCGTAAATTTAACTTCTCTTATTTCAGAGTCAAGACGACTCTTCCTTGAAAGTCACGCCAGAAACTTTGGCTAACTCGTTTTGTATAGGCGACTGCAACTGCCACTGTATCTTCAACCGTCACAGTCTTGAAGAAGCGAGGTTCTTTCGTTATCGCAGAGCCTCGAGGCGCTGGCGACTTCGCCAAGAGACAAGTCACCGTCGTACCAACCTCCCTCCCCGCTTACGCTACACCATGTTCCGGTGTCGTTCGATTCTCCTCAGCTTGTTCATGCTTGGGTGTAACTGCCCGTACCGTCACGGCGTCTGTCCCAACTAGCACCGTCACTGTCACAAGCGTAAGTCTTTCTCAGCTGATCTCTAAATCCGGTTACTAACACTCGCAAAAGACTGCAACTGCTGTCTCCACCGTTGTCGCCGTCTCAACTTCCTTGACCACCATCGTTGAGCTCACAACCTTGGTCTCAACCGTCACCGAATCCACCGCCGTAACAACCACCACCACCTCCTCCGCCGTTGCAACCTCATCTTTGTCATCATGCTTCAAGCTCCAAGCCCAAGGCGGAACCTTCAACGGCCAATACGCCGTTGTAACCTTCATCGATGACGGCAGTTTCCTCCAAAACTACGTCTACGTCTTCAACTCCGACATCAGCGCCGCTACCCCATTGTCCCTCACTTCCCAGGGATATCTCAGCACCGGAACTGTATTCGGTAACACCGATACCTCCGATGCTTACGACGGAGCCATCTTCTACTACAACAGCGCCGCCGACATCGCGTCCCAGGGTCTCACCTACAACGTTTGCAGACTCGGTGCTGATCGCACTCTTCTCTGCACTAACCAGAGATTCACAATCTGGCAGACTTGCCAGAACCTGATCGGTTTTGGATCTGGTGTTGTGTTCGGAGATGCTGTCTTTGATACTTGCACTGCCTTTACTTTCAAGGCTGTTGGATGTTAGATGGAAGATGAAGTGGAGGGGATTGTGGGAAGATTTAATTTTATGAGAATATGAGAAATTTATCTTCAAATGTAAATACTTGAAAAACAAAAACCTTAGATTCCAAGTCACTGTGATATTCCAAAAAATCTTCCGCTGGTGTATAGCCATATGAGTTTGTAGTTTCATGCGCAATGATGGAGCTGACACAAGTGGTTTTACGCGCCCTGGAAGTAAGGCTTCCCAGACGTCTGTGAATAGATGAGACTCATACGTTCTCAGAAAACTTTTAGCCTTTTCTTTCATCCACGACTGATTAACCGCATATGATGACAAGATTGCAGTGAAACAGCAAATGATATTCTCAACTGGCCAGCTCCTGAGCTAATAAGTGTTACAACTCCCCAAAAACGCTTAGAATAACTGTCTTGCCCCACTAAAAGTCCAATTGCCAAAAGCAAAATTCTTGACCGTCTCTTTATAAAGCAAAACGATGCAAACACTTCACTAAATCCATAATGCAGTATGTCTCTTACGGCTTCCAAGTCTAGCAAGTTCCATCAGCACAACAATCAGGCGATGCAGGTGTGCATCCGCTCTCATTGCAACTGCAATTCTTGGGATCAGGTGGAAGCTTCACAACTGGCAGCGGTGAGGGAGAAGCTGTGGTAGTAGGAGCAGGTTCATCGTCTGGTGGGACAACGTAGTCGCAAACAAGCGCACTCGTGTCGATGGTATCAATTAGAAGATCCCCATGGCAATCAGCGGGCCATTTTGCTGGTGGTAAAGTAGCTGGGTCTGGAGTTTCACCGCCCACATCGAGGGTGTCTGCTTGGACTGGCGCTTGTTCAACTATAGCGTCTTTGATCTCAGCGAGTTGTATTTTTTTGAGTTGGAATGCGTTGCCATTCCCGTTCCATCCCCACCGGGCACCGTATAACTTGTCGACGAAGTACCAGACATAGTTCTCGACTGAGAATGGGTCAGATTGGTGAATATAAGGGTGAGTAATGGCTGGTGTGCTGACCGTTAGAAGCGACAACATGATTGACTTTCATGGTATTCAGCCTTCCTTTCATAAACTTCCATGCATAGTCTCGCGCTTCACTCATGCCGTAGATTTTCTAAAAAACGGTCAAAAAACCGTAGGACTGCTTGAGGGAAATGGCTTACGCGTTTCGGGCTGACATCGTCGATTGAATCGATCACATCCACGACTGAGGCTTATCATTAGCATGTTTGTGAACTACAAAAGTTCTTACAACTTACGATGTTCAGTGTAGCCCATGATATCATTGTGCAACCACTATTCCAAGATCCTGTCAGGATTGATGAAAGAATGATTAGAAGCAAGATTCTTACTTCGTGGAGAAGTACTTGCTCATATGATACCAAGTCCAAGTTACCAAGCGATGATTCCGGGACGCTGGACCGAGCGAGGATTTCGTTCAGATATTTGAGAGAGAAGAACTTGGGACAAAAGACTATGGTCCAGCCTATAGAAAATAATGTTATTATGGTTTGGAAATGAACTAGATTTTACTTACCGAGAAAACTTCGTTTGATATTTGAAGTATATGCAGTACTGTTCTGATAATAAGCTTCACATTTTACATCAAGAGCTGGTAAACTTACGCTCCACCCTCACAACCATGAAAACCGGCATGTGAAAACTCGACATCTTTACACTGATACGTGACACGATCACGTCTGTTTTTTTCTTCCTTCTCCATCGACTACAAATCGCGAAGGTATAAGCATATTGTGGAGCATCGAGGCGTATACATTCTGAGCATTTCCGCTCGACTAAATGAATCTCAATGTCTCTTACCAAAAATCGTGCGTATTCGACTAGACGTAACTTACTGTCCATCGCCCGCCAATGGGGGCCACACTATTTCGGACAAAGAACTTATTGAAAGATCTGTCTTCTCGAATCAAGTCGGTCCCGCGGAAATCAGCAAGACTAACAGCATTTCGTGTTGCTTCGACAAGAATATCGTACGAGTCAAGCTAGTGAACTGTCAAATTCGTGTAGTGGGGAGAGTAAATCTGTTGGCCTACGTCGCACCCCCCATCTGTCTTTGATCCCGAGAGACCGTTTCCTCCTGGGTATGCTACGTCCCAAAAGATTCCTTGGTATGCGTTAGCCTGCTCTTGGAGCATTTTTATCTCGCCCGGCGTAATGGGATGGGTACTATCTCTGCAGTAGTGGGTGATGTTGGATGCACCCTTGTCAAGAGTAGTAGAGTAATCCTGAGGTAGTGTTGCAGGCAAAGCGAAAGGAACTTGAAGGAAAATAAGGGTAAATGAAGTAAGCTTCTGGTAAAACATTTTGCAATGTTTCTCCCCTTTGGTCTAGGAGGTGTTACATTTAGTTGAATAGCAGTTGTAATGCTATCCGTTATATCAATTGATGATGGACTATAGATCCAGAGTTACACTTCTGCATCGGGTATGTATACCTCGTTTGCCGTTCACCCCACCAAGTTCGTTCTGCCCATCCGCGACACTGCAATTTGGCATCTGGCTAGCAAAGAACCGGCTCATCGCAACGGAACTCCAAAGTTAGTAGTAACCCACACGGCCATCTTGAATGGCAAACTCAGAGGTGTTTACAACACTCTGCAGATAAACCACCCTGCTTTGGATCCAGAACTTGTTCCTTGATCCGTAAAACTTCTTTGTCGAAATTCTTGTGCACTTGCTCCGATCGTTGAAAGAGATTCGCTTCTCGCTTAATCGTAACACGATTTTGTGACTGTTGCCAGAGTCGAATTATCACAACATTGGAAGGAATTCTCACATTCGCTTTTGCAGCTAAACCGAGGTGCTGGGTATGTATCTTCCGTACTTCCTGGGGTGGAAGAAAGTTATCTCCTAACACTGCTGCAGACAAAACCGTAAATACACAGACGCTGAAGTAGAAGGGTTATTTGCCACAGTTCTTGCCTCTATTCTTGGAGCAACCAAGAGCAAACTTCATCTTGATGCCGAGATATTGGGAATGACCTATCCAGGGTACCTTAGAGATAGCGAATATCTCTCTCATTTTGTGAACGCCGCTATACAAACTCTACCTGGTATCGAAGATGGGACCTTCATGTGGCCACATATCCACAGCGCCCGGAAAGCGTCCCAGCTGGACAACGCGAAGTCGCTTGGGTATCCTATTGGAACGAACGTTGACCGGAAGGGTAGTCTACTCTTACATTTTGACTATCAAAGTAGCCAGCTTGAAGTGTCGATTGCTTCCGTAGGTGTCATGATCACGATTGTGGAGGGAAGTTTCCGAATTCGCGACTTTGGAGGCATGGAACAAGATGCTTCTGTAAGACAATCCTTCTAAAGAACTAGATCGCCAGAGCTAATGACTACTCACTAGCAAGAGAAGCTCGGTGATCTAGCAACAGGTATCAGAGGACTAATCAAAGACGAACTCTCAAACACGCTCGGTCTACCATCTCAGATGTCAGATTTCCGAGGAACAGTCTTTAGCGGAGATGCACCTGCTTCGGAATATGATAAAATACGTGACTTGATCATCAAGGCGGTGCCGGAATTCTCTGATCGATTCGTCAGCATAGACGAGCCCATGTGGGCAGGTGCCGTTGGGGCTGCAAGATTGGCGCGGCTGCGTAAGCTGTACCCAGATGACTTCCAAATTGAGGATAGATGCTATGGGGATTTTGATCAATTTCCACACGACGAGTTGTAGCTGGGGGCAGAACAAAGTTGAAGGAGATGTCGTGCAGTATAGGATAAGTATAATTGGGAAGTGAGAAAGCTTTCGGAAAGGACCTTAAGTTTTTAGAACCTTAATCACCGACCAAAATAAGTACTTAAGGTATGCATCCGAAAGATGTGTTGTTTTGATATAAGGAAGATGCGAAGAGTGATGTAGATTTCAATGGTGTGGTAACAATTTACTAGGAGCACTCTTCCCTTGCCTTCTCTCGCACCGTTATGGTCTGAGCTCTCCCCTGTCTCTGTGACTCAAATCCTTGTCAAGTCTGCCCCTCCGAGGCCTGGCGCAAAACCACAGCCTTCCCGATTGTAAAAGAGTCATCCAGCGCCGATCAAAATAAATTTAAAAAACCTTTCCCACCACCAATATCTGCCAAAATGCCTGCATCCGACTCGGCGCCTTCGCCGGATCCTTCGACTGTAGTACCGCCAGCTCCATCACCGACGATTGAGCCCCCAAAACTCACAGGCGCCGAATTAAAAAAGCAGAAACAGGCAGAGAAGGCTGCGAGAAGAGCGCAGACAGTGATAGGAAAGGCGGTGATGCCACCACCAGCGGCCGCAGCAGGACCCTCTTCAGCTGGGTTGAGACCAGAAGCAGCCAACGCGGCAAGAGGGCAACAGAGAAGAGCCAATGCTGTATCATCCTCGAGCCAGCAGGACATCCCTACACGATCAAAAAAGTCTGGATCACCAATTGAGGAGCCCAAGGAGGAAGACAAGACTATCGAGTTTTTTAGACATTTGACAAAAACGAAAGCGTATCCAGCAGGCTTAAAGGGCGCGAATAAAGATGTACATCCAGCAGTCCAGGTTCTGGGTTTACAAATGAGTAATTACATGATATGCGGAAGTTCTGCTAGATTAGTTGCGACTTTGCAAGCTTTCAAAAAGGTAGCTAAAACTTGTGTGTGTGTATGAAACATTACTGACACTCTTTCAGGTTATTCAATCATATACTACTCCTCCTGGAAATACATTAACGCGGCATTTTACGTCGCATGTCCTCTCACCACAAATCGAGTTTCTGGCGTCATGTCGACCCCTTTCAATATCAATGGGCAACGCGATTCGGTGGCTGAAGTTGGAAATTTCAAAAGTTGACATTGACGTACCAGACAATGAAGCAAAAGAAGGTTTATGTTCGGCTATTGATTCATTTATACAAGAGAGAGTCACCCTAGCAAGCCAAGTTATTGCTTCAAGCGCAGCAGAAAAAATTCGAGATGGAGATGTTATACTTACATACGCAAAAAGTAGCGTAGTGGAACGAGCTCTCGTGCAAGCTTTCGAGGCGGGAAAGAAGTTCTCTGTCATTGTCATTGACAGTCGTCCTTTATATGAGGGCAAACACATGGCGGCAGCATTGGCAAATCTGGGAATGGAAGTCAGATACGCTCTCATCAGCGGATTAAGTCATAGTATTCGAAGAGCGACAAAGGTCTTCCTGGGCGCACATGCGATGATGAGTAACGGCCGGCTATTCTCACGAGTCGGAACGGCGCTCGTAGGTATGGAAGCCAACTCATACGACAAGCCAGTTTTAGTACTCTGCGAAACGATCAAATTCACGGAAAAGGTGGCCCTCGATTCAATATTACACAACGAAATTGCACCAGCTGATGAGCTGGTCATTCCCGACGGGCCGTTGGAAAATTGGCGAGATGTTAAGGGTCTGCAGTTGTGTAATCTTATGTATGATGTTACGCCGGCGGAATTTCTACAGATGATTATAAGTGAGTCTGGGAATGTGCCGCCAACTTCGGTGCCGGTGTTGCATCGATTGGGAAATGAAAGTCAGGCTTGACGAGGGGGTTGGTTGGCGTGATTTATGATACCTGCTTTGCATAGTAATAGATATATATATTCTGCAGCTGGACTTGGCTTTATTACCTTGCCCGTCTGGGCTTCAATGTTTACGTCAAAGTTCGTTTGAACTCTGTAATGTTAATTTGAGCAAGGGTTTTAGGACTTGAATTAAAGGTTGTGGTGTACTTCCTGTGTGAAGTGTGAAAAAAGAATGGGATTTGGCCTAGAGAATAGCTATGTTGCCATTATGATGTCTGCTATTCTCTGAATCCTGGCCTTGATATTACGGCTTCCATCGCTGGATATAACTCTTGACAACTTCATGAGTTTCAATTCGTCAGTGGGACGCAGCACTTATCATTTCAACACATACAAAGCACCACCATTCAAACATTCCGGAACGGATCATGAGAGTTTGAACAGCTTGCAATCAGAAGCAACCGCTATTCAAAGCTGCTGACAATTCTTAGGATGCCGTTACTTTTGTAGGATAACGTGAAGCAGTTGTCGTCTCAAGGCATGTACAGCTCCTATAACGTCTCCAGCTCCCGTTCGCTCTCACAACTAAACATGCGGGCCGCGGGAAACAATCTCGATTGAAAAGGCGTGAGCTATTGGACCAATCCCGCTTGCCGCCTCATTGTAAACACTCCATTCAACCGTCCAACTTTGTACAAGCACCTTGCCCACCCCCCTCCCACCTTCGCGTTCCCTGACACGCCCTCACGATTCCTCCTCAACAACTTCCTTCCTCCTCGCCCTCTTCTCCAATATCGACGCTCGTCTCGCCCCAAGAATAGCCAACTGCCTCTCCTCAATCCCCATAAGCCAGTACCCGAAAGTGCCTCCTACGCCCGCGAACAGAGGCCACGCCCACAGCGAGCCCCGGTTGAAGTAAGGTCGCTTTTCGATTGAGAGTTGTAAGAAACGGACACCGAGGCCTGGGGTGATTAGTAGGGACCGAGAGGGGGGAGGGTAGAGGTACCGAAGCCGCCCCAAAGGAGCATTTTGTGCATTGTGAGGTGTTTTGTGGGGTTTGTGACGTTTGGACAAGAGGAGGCCGTTAGATGGCGGCTTTCGGATTGCAAGGAGGCGTGATCTGGGTTTCTTGACTTGGTTGTTGCCCGCAATGGCTCGAATTGTATTGATGTGCCTTGAGGTGAGGTTGAAGCTTGAGCTTAATTGAGCCGCGCTAGATTCACAACACGTGAGGACGTCTGGGTTCGTGGGGTAAATCATTACTTGGGCCGCGAAGTACTTTGATAGATGCAGTCGCCTAAGTCACCGAGAGGGTGGTGAAAGTAATAACGACACACCCTTTGGGATTTATCACATGTAGCTTCGCGGTACAGGACGCGATAACTTTATTGCTGTCGAGTGACCGTCGCCAACGAATTGCTTTCATAGCAGATACACTGTCCAGAAGTCGCTCAATTTATGCGCAGTAACGCATGATGCATAGATCTGGGTATGTAAGTGTCAACTACTAGCTGAACACAGTACGACATTTGAAAGACAATATCCATCAGCGGGCCGTCGTCTTCATCCCTCGGGGCCTCTACTTGTAAACCACGTTGCAACGAAGCTACATCTCAACGCAACATTCGGAGTACATAACCATCATTTGGATACATTTCACCGCCATGGCGCCACCAAGAGCATCAAATGTCGACCCTGCGACCGGACGCAAGAAGCTGAAAACGTCGGACCTGCCCCTCACTTCCGCGACGCGGACTTCCATTGATCAGCTCGCGCATCAGTATAAAAAGAAAGGGCAATATGACTCTCTACGGAAGGATATCTGGCAAAATCTGCAGGCGGATGTGAGTCTGGCGTTCGCAATGGTTAATGCTCCTTATTAAATACTGTGGACTGACGTTTGGCTACATAGGGGTTTGAAAGCAAATTCAACGAGTCGCTGTTAAGAATCGCTGAAGCAGAAGTCGAAAAGAATCCATCTTTACTTAGAATGGAACGAGCAAAGGCTGAACAGTTGATTGGTGGAGCTGTTCTACGTACATCTATCTACCAGGATGCCGAAGCGCAAATCGATGCTTTGTTAGACAAACATATGGCTGGTATTGAGTCGGGCATACGGGCTCTACGGGCTGATGATATTGGACTAGAAGCTGCAGAAGCGGAACGCATTAAGGGTAGCAAGACTGATGCGCAGTACGAGGAGGAGTTCAAACAGAGACGAGACCAAAGGGAAGAGAAGAGAAAAGAGGCTCTCCAGAAACTCAAGGATGAAGAAGAAGCCAAAAGAAAGGCGGCTAGGGATAAGAGGAGGGAACAGGAAAAGAAGGAAGACGAAGAGAGGCAACGGAGACGGGAGGAGCGCGAGGCTAGGCGCAAGGCTGAGCATGACCGCGAAGAAGAAAAGGATCGAGCCATGCGTGAAAGAGAACGCGAGCGAGATCGTGAGAGAATCCGAGACAGAGATAGGGATTATGGACGGGAACGTGACCGTGATCGTCACCGCGACAGAGATGATAGGGATAGAGTTCGAAGACGTGAGAGCCATTCACCACGACGAGCATCGATTTCTACCAGAGACGCTAAGCCAGCCATTTCTTCGAAACCAGAGCTTTCAAAAGAGGAGGCGGAGCGAATTGAGCAGGAGGCTCTCAACGATTTGTTAAAAGAAAGTAAAAGGACTTCACAGCGTTCGCGACATCAATTAGAAATCGAGATCGATGAAAGCCTAGCCCCACCACCTCGAAAGACCATGCCGGCTTCAGCTATCATACCTATTTCTCGGGATTCACCTACAAAGAGCACAGAAATCAAGAAAATACCTACAGCTCCAAAAGCAGCTCGTGTCGATGCTGATGGATTCAAGACACCACTTCCAAAATCCAATGACAAGACCGAGGATTCAAGACTAGAGAGCCGTGAGAAGCGTAGCAGTCACAGAAGCCGGAGCCGAGACCGAGCATCCAGTCGAAGGTCCAGGAGCAGGAGTCGTCGCCGTGATAGCAGGGATCGTGGGTCAGTCCGCTCTGCAAGAAGAGACAGCCGCGAACGGGATAGATCTACTAGAGTTCGTCGTGAAAGCCGGGATCGAGATGAACGTCGGAGGTACGTCAGCCGCGATACAGATAGAAGAGATAGAGATGACAGGGATCGTCGTCGTAGAGATGACCGTGATCGGTCAAGGTCGATATCCCGTACAGATAGAAGACGAAGCTGGCGATCGCGTAGTCGCAGTCGTGATAGACGCGACAGGGAAAAGCCATATCATTTAAGCCCTCGTCTCACCAAAGATGAACTCGAGGCACAGAAAACCAAAGCCAGGGAAGATCGAGAAAGGGATTCGCGAGAGTTTGCGCTTGCTAGGTCAGAGAATGAAAATCTGAGCTGGAATGAATGGGAGAAAGCACGCGATAGGAAGAAGCAAGCTGCTGCAGTAGAGAAATCATCGCCGGCCCCATCTACATCGGTAGCAACGCCTGCAAAGAAAGACGGAATACCAACGGGACCAGCGAAAGACATTGCTAGAGCGGCAGCCGCTGCTTCGAGGATGAACGACGTAAAACCCAGAGATGAGCGAGCAAAAGACGAACATCACAAGGACGACCGCCATGATCCCCGAGATGACCGATCCAAATCTGACCGCCCCAAGGAGGAACGTCGCGATCCTAGAGATGATCGTACGCATGATAGACGTGGCTCCCGAGCGGACAGAAGTAGATCAAGACCCCCGACAGGTAGGAGAGGTAGCCGCATAGAACGCTCCACAAGCCCTATTAATATTGATCGCTATGTCCCAGGCGCCACGGATCGACGAAGCAGTACTGTTCGCGAACGAAGTCGCGACCGAGACCGTGATCGCCGGCCGAGAGACGAGGAGAAGCGGAAACGTTCGAGATCTAGATCGCGTAGACGGGATCGTAGTCGTGATAGGGATCGCAAGAGGAGCCGGAGTCGAGAGACTTATGAGAGGAGGGATAAAAGGGATCGGAGTCGTGATCGCGAGAGAGATAGGAGACGGGAGAGGAGTAGGAGTCGGGATAAGGAGAGGGAGAGAGATAGGGATAGGGATAGGGATAGGAAGAGGAGTCGGAGTCGGGAGAGTAGGAGGGATGATAGGAGGGAGTCTAGGAGGTAGGTTAGTGTTGGAGATGGGATTAGGGAATATAGATATTATATATTAGTGTATTAACATTAAAGGGTAAGGGTCAAGGATATTGAACATCTACCTGTGAAAAAGCAGCTGTGGAATCTACGACTTAGGGGCGAATTAAGCGAGCCCTTCTCATTTAAGTTTGCATGTTACGCAAATACATGACTGGCTGTCTTATCTTTGGTAGAAGATATGATAAAATATATGTTGACTTCGAGTATAAATTCGAATTGCTTAGACATGTTGAACCATGGCGCAAAACGTCAATCAATACCTCTAAGCTCTTTCATGCCTGCTATCACTTTCTACGCATACGAAGTTTTATATCTAATTTCCAGTGGCCTTCAATTCAATGTTTCAATAATACATCAACTAGATGGCACTGATAATCCACAGATATCCATTCCACAAGCCCATTCAACTCATTTAAACCCACTAAGCCATATCCATCTCATATTACAATACACCATCCCAAAAAATCCCAAACAAATACCACCCAAGATCCAGAAACACCATCGCTATGCCCAAAAACAGCCCTCCCATTAAACACCGTACACATTTTAGGCCACAAATTCCTTGTCAAACCATTAACAAACTATTACTCGACCCCTCAAGACTCGCCCCGTCCTTTGAAACTTGACCGCCACTTTGCGGCACATACGGTGAAACGACAATTGGTTGCGTAGGTTTATATGAAGTCTCGTCGTTTGAGACTTCGTGTTCTTCGTCGTCGGAGACACTGGTACTGCCTTCGTGGTAATCGGAGAGATCGCTGTCGTCGAGGGCTGGGAGAGCGATTTCAGCGGCTGCGGGTGCTTCCTTGGAGTTTAGAAGGAGGGAAGATGGAGGGTCTGGAGGGAGTGGTGAGGCGAAGGCTTCGAGTACCGGGCCGTGAAATTCGTGTTCGGGCTGTGAGTTGGTGAGAGGATCAGGATTTGTCGTCGTAGGTTCGATTATGGAACAGGGTTCAATGCAATCGTAGAAAAGCATGAAAACGCCTCCTTGGCCGAGGACATTGTGTTCGCTTGATTTCATCACATCGTCGTCGCTGAGCCGCCACCATTGTTCTTGTGGTTTTTTGTCTTCGTCTAGTAAGGCCTCGTCGGATTCTGGATCCCCATTGACGACAGGATGCTTTTTGTAGCATATGTAGTGCCCGTTTTCGTGACGGCCATAGTGCGTCACAACAGCCCGCAACTCATATATAGGACCTCTTATCCTTGACGGCTGGATACTGCTCGCTACCATGGGCTTCTCAGGGTCGAGTTGCCATTCTTCTAATGATGATGATCCACTACCTAGGCACCACGGACCTAGATCTAATCTCATTGGAAATCGAACTTCAGCGTGATTCTTGCGAAGCTCTCCAGTCATCTCATCAAACACGCTACGGTTAAAGTGGACGACCAGTGATCGCGGTGGCCTAGCAATGACGGCTTGTCTTGTCTTCGTTGAGGTGACACGACTTTTGGCTGGAATCTTACACTTTTGAATGAGCGTTTTGTCCTCGTAATCATCGATTTCAAGGGCTTCTTCGACGACTGCCAGCCTTTCTACAGTGCGCGCATGAGCAGCCTCGTCGTCCTTATTACGCTCCGAGACCATTGACAACAAGTGCTTCGATTTCAATAAGGTACACTTTCCACATTCAACACCTGGAATGTGCTCCAGCTTTGTGACTTCGTCAAGACAGTCGTTAATACTCTGGCTCCAGGCCTTTGTCAACGGAACAGTGAGACAGTTGAATGGCACCATCTGTAAGCCCTCAGAGTAGCCGCATGTGATACATCCGACCCTTTGCGCCATTAAACCTTCCAGTGGGTTACGGTATATGTTCGCTGACGAGACTTCAGAGTCACTTCCACCAGAAGTACTGGAGCTGTTGGCGTCATCCGACTCGAATCCCCTGTTCTTTCGTACCGCTCTGGCGACACTGCCCATTTCCTTGTCGATTTCATCTAGTATTTTTGAAAAGTATTCCTGGGCATCCTGCTGCTGCCAACTGCTCATGTTTTTCAGTGTCGCAGGAGTCCATATCGTCTTGCGATTACTGTTAGGGTCATTCAATGTCGCTATGAGGCCCTTCAGCGCTTCTGCCATCTTCGTCTCGGGTACGGCTAGCCCAGTCTCGGACTCGGTATCGACATTCGAATTGGTGAGATACTCTGTTATCGGTTCCAGCGACGCCAGCCCTTGGAGGACACTGTTTTGATAACAAGAGTTATCCCAATTCCCTAGACCCGCTGGCCCTCCATCATTACTCGCCGTCAGCAATTTTACACCAGGCAGGATCGACAGGCGCCTCCTCGACGCCGATGCTACAGATGCTATCACGCCACCCGGTGTATCCAGCCCAAGTATTCGTCGCATAGCTTCGCTTTTCGCCGCATGAGTTCGAGGTATGTCCGTTAAAGCGGGATTCCGTACCCTCAAAGGATTCTGATAATCGTCAATCGCATCGAGAAGTCGCGTAGGTGTTATATAGACGAGAATATTCCAGACCAGCTCTGGGAGGCTGAGAACGTTGTAATCGAGGACTACGAGGATTTGGTATATGAATGGTATGAGACAAAGTAAGAAAGGTAATACAAAGCCGACGCGCGCATAAGGGGACAATATGCCGTCTTGATAATCTTGGTGGTATTCGATTTCCGGATCATGGTCGAAGAAAATGTCCTCTGATGCCTGGTATGAAGGCATGGTAACCCATGAGCACTGTTATATGGTTTCTGAGCCGCTGCGACTCATATATATGACCCAGAGTGAAGGATGACTGTTGTTACTATTTGTTAACCCGGAGCTGTTGAGTTGTCGTGGACAAAATTGATTGTGGAGAGGGAAGGCCGGGTGATGGCATGTGCTTCCGGAGTTCTTCCATCCATGTTTCAAAATTGTTGTCGAAAACCGCACATTCGCACACGACAAACACCTGGGCAACTCACAATGGGGAAAACTGCGCCCAAAAAGGTCAAAGGCCGTAAGTGCATCACGCGCAGGCGCTGAGTACATTCTGATCAATAACAGCTGCCTCGATACATTCCCGCGCCGCCAAAAGAGCCTCGTCGCCTGGAATCGATCTCGATAAGTCTCTGAAAGACGTTAAACCTCCCAGCGATGCCAAAGACATTCGTCCCTCTGTTTTAGCGATTCACCAAGGTGCCGGCATATCCAAGAAATCCAAGAATGGTCGAAAAGCTGTGATGAGCGCAAGGGCTGCGCGCCGGAAAGAAAAGGGCATGGATCGCGCGGAAGCATTCATGGACAGGAAGGAAAAGAAAGTTGAGAAGAGCAAGGAGAGATCTAGAAATATTCAGAATAGGAGCAAAGCTTGGGAGGTTATGAACAAGACTGCGCTGGCGGAATTGCAGGCTATGGAGAGTGATGAGGAGGTTCCGGTCAATGGCAAATTAGGGAAAACTGTTTCGCAAGATGTGAAATCAAAAGACCCAGAGGTATCTGAAGATGCTATGGCCACCGAAGAGATGGTTGACGCTGTACCGATACCTCTGCCAGAGCCAGATGACGAAGACTTATGAGGAATGGTTAAGACCCTGCATTTTTGGAGTTTTTGGGTTAAGAGGAAATTCAAAGGTTGCACACTGGATACCACTGATAATAGAAAAATTGTCAAACTATATGACTAAAAGCCTATGGGAAGGTCCAACTGTCGGGATCATTCATTTCACAATACGATATTGAGATAGGGTTGGACGAAAATGAAACTGGGCTTCAAGCACTGATTTTTGGATACACTATTGCCCCTTAGACCTGAGGTGATGTATTTCAAATGTTGTTTTCGACATAGTAACTTGACTGTTCCATGTATCTATGTGCTTAGTAACATATGGTCTGACAAGAATTTTCTACTGTTGCTTGCTTCCAACCAACATAAACTTGTTGAAAGTGACTTGAGATATTCGTGAACATTTAATTCCGTGGATCCACCTGTATCTGCAACGCCACATGTCAGTGAGGCTGTAGTGGGGCTTCTTCCCGCATGCACAACATAAAATTAACAAGTGGAGCGCTCTAACGAGCTCGGTAGCTTTTCTCAGCCTTGCAGAACGACTTCTAATTCAATCTGCTCCCGATCATCTTCGCTAACCGTCTCCCTTTCCAATCTACGCAGTCTAGAAATTACAGTTAACTGGCACAATTGAAGATCGGGTGGCCATCTCCTTCATTTCGAATACAATCAAACACTTTGCGACTTCTTCAAAATGCCGCCGAAGCGCATGACCGCGAACCCCATCAAAGCTCCCCGCTACCGACCTGGAAAGGTAATAGAAGAGGCCTCTTCTTCGGATTCCGAAGCAGGTTCTGAAGATGAGGCTGCGCCAGCTGCAATTGCCCCGCCTCCCAAGGTTACGACAGCGAAAGGCATCACTAGCGCATTAAAACAAACGGATATAAATGCAATAAATAAACGAGAAGAGGCGCGCAAAGCGGAGGAGAAAGCTTTAATAGCCAAGATAGAAGAAGGATTTGAGACAGAGAGCGAGGGAGATGAAGAAGGCAGTGAGGATGGCAGTGGTAGCGATGAAGAGAGCAGCGAAGAGGAGTCGTCAGAAGAGGAAGCGCCGAGGAGAGTCATGATGCGCCCAAAATTTGTCAAGAAGGAAAAACGTGGCCAGCTATTATCTACTGCCGCGTCGAATGCGAAAAGTGAAGAGGAACTTGCAGCAGCAGAAGAGGCGAGGCGCATAGCGGCGGCAAATGAGATAGTGGAAGAGCAGATACGCAAAGATCTAGCTGCAAAAGAAGCGGGAAAGCGAAACTGGGATGACGAGGAGGACTCGGACAACGAGGTTGATGACACTGATGATGTCGATCCAGAGGCAGAGTATGCTGCTTGGAAGCTACGCGAATTGAAACGAATAAAACGAGATAGGGAAGCGATCGAGCAAAGAGAGAAAGAGTTAGAGGAGGTGGAGCGGAGAAAAAACCTGACAGAGGAAGAGAGGCAAGCTGAAGACGAGGAGTATATTGCAAAACAGAAAGAAGAGAAGGAGGGGAAAGGGAAAATGGCGTATATGCAAAAGTGGTTCCACAAAGGTGCATTCTATCAAGATGATGCACAAGCAGAAGGCCTGGATAAAAGAGATATTATGGGCTCCAGATTTGCGGACGACGTTCAGAATCGGGATCTCTTACCTCAGGCACTTCAATTAAGAGATATGACGAAATTAGGGAAGAGGGGTGCAACAAAATACAAAGATTTAAAGAGTGAGGATACTGGGAGGTGGGGAGAATTTAATGACAGAAAGGGTGGTGGGCGAGGATATGGGGAAGATGAGAGATTCAGGCCGGATGGTCCTGGGGAAAGAGGCGGGCCTGGAGCTAGTGGTTCGAATAGTGTACCTGTTGGGGACAAACGGCGGAGGGTAGGTTGATTGATATTTAACGGCCTTTAATATGATGGTCTTCTGCATCTCCGGTTGATTTGCCTTGCCTTCGATAAGAAACATCTAACCATTTGGAAGCGTTCAAGCTTTCAATATTTCACCAGTGCATAGCAAAGGTTATGGGAAATCAAAAATAACAACATTACTCTGTAACGGAAGTCGAAAACCCAAACCCAATTTGGAAATATCTGGTGGAGGTGATTGGGCAGGTCCTGGTTTGTTATGTTCAGCGGCTTGTAGGTTAGAGATGGGCTATTCTTGGAAACGTAATTAAGTACAAGCCCGATGTACAATTCTGATATCTAAAATAGTACAAAATCAATTTCTCCAGAAAATGAAGCAAGACGATCTAGTTTTACTGCTCCAAAGTACCTATGTACAGTCTTTCGTGTTGTGATAAGTCATGTGTCATTAACACCCCGGTTCGAAACACGCGATTTTGGAGGAACCACTTTACGCGAGACGCGTCTCCCCAAGATTTTATTCAGTGCGACACATTGTCTTTGCATCACCAAGGCCATTAAAACTGGGCGACAGAAACTATATACTGCATCATGGCCGACGCTACAATTGAAGAGATTCAGGAACGATTTGCCCCCGCATCAAAAGAGCCTCTGGAAGCAGATGTTCTATCGGAACTACAATCGATCACTCGGCTACACGCGATTAGTGTTGATGAATTATGGTACAAATGGGAGTCTTACAGTATGAAGATGGGATTGGAAGATATGAAACTGGATATAGAGACTGCCAATGCTCTCAAGAAAGACGTACAGGACATATTAGAGCGTGAGAGCAGAAGTAAGGCGCATTTGCAAACAAATAAGCGGGGTGGTGCAACTCCACGAAATGCAACGAACAATGGCGACATGTTTGGGATGTAAGTGAGCTTATTGAAAACCTAGAACGAGTCTAACGATGATACAGTCTTGGAGGAGCTGTACCGAGAACCCCTAAAGTCTCATCTGCGAGTAGGCAGAATGGTTCGAATAAGCGGAAGTTCGAAACGCCATTATCGAGAGTCAAAGCCGAGCCTGCAAGCAGTCCCCCAGAGTTCAAAACACCTTATAAGCCAGCGGAACATACAGGCGCACCGTAAGGTTCTCAATTGTCTATTCGGGGCTCTTACTGATAAGAGTAGTGTTTCTTTCCACGATCGCCAGAACGCTGGCCAAGCAGTCGAGGTATTGAACGATAATCTAAAGGTTCCAGAACCACCAATAGCTCCATATGGCCAGCCAAGAGTCAAGTCAGTGGCCAACTCCGATTACAAAGCTCTGGCGTATAAGACGATGACTATGAAGTCGTCCGAAGCTTCAGAAATATTTGACGATCGGATAGAAGAATTTACGACGCTGATTCAAGAACATCACAACCTAGAAGACTCGGCTTTTGGAAGTGCCGCGGATCAAAGTACTAACGAAATTGTAGCTGTTGGAAGAATAGCTTGCGATTCTCTGGAAGGAAAACTAAACGCTTCGTCGCTGGTACTGGAAACGTCAAGACGGACAGGTGGAGGATTGAGAGTACCCTTGAAAATTGACGCCTTGGAGGGCTACCAATTCTTTCCGGGCCAAATTGTTGCGTTGAAAGGTATCAATACTACCAGGGAGAATTTCTTGGTGAAGGAAGTCTTGGAAATGCCACTCTTGCGGGGTGCTGCATCAGCACCATCTAGAATCGAAGAGTACATTCAAAGGTTGAGAGGAGGACCGGACGCTATGGATACGGACTCAGATCCTGCGCCCTTGAATATTCTTGTTGGTTCAGGACCATACACAGCAGATGATAATCTGGACTTCGAACCGTTACATGCAATATGTAGCCAGGCTGCCGACTCCTATGCCGATGCCCTTGTATTAGCTGGACCTTTCCTCGATGTCGATCATCCTTTGATTGCCACTGGAGACTTCGACCTCCCGGAGGAAGCTATGACAGAACCAGATTCAATATCCATGACGACAGTCTTTAAATACCTCGTTTCACCAGCTTTCATCAGTCTTGCAGCCGCCAACCCTCACATCCTCATCATATTAGTACCGTCAGTCAAGGATGTAATAAGCAACCACGTTTCGTGGCCGCAAGATCGATTCCCGAGGAAAGACCTTGGCCTTCCCAAAACGGTCACCATCGTTGGCAACCCTATGACTCTCTCTCTTAACGAGATTTCTGTTGGGGTCTCATCTCAAGATATCTTGACGCAACTACGGCACGCAGAAGTAACCGGAGGGAAGCCGAAAGACCCCTCTATGCTTGCCAGGTTACCCAGATATCTGATTGAACAGCGAAATTTCTTTCCTCTATTTCCACCCGTGGAACGAGAGGGCTTACCAAAAACAGGAACTGCCGATGGTAGACCTGTAGGAGCGATGTTGGATCCTAGCTACTTGAAACTGGGTGAAATGGTAAATGTTAGGCCGGATATTCTAATTGTACCCAGTGGTCTACCACCGTTTGCAAAGGTAAATTCCGGTACTCCTGCTATTCGAATTTCTTTTGCTAATAAGCCTCTAGGTTGTCGACGGTGTAATTGTTATTAACCCTGGATTTCTTTCCAAGCGAAAGGCGGCAGGGACGTATGCCAGACTTACCGTGTATCCGGCTAGCTTGACTGAAGAAGAAAGAAACTCTACACAGATGGTTGGGCATAAGCTGTATGAAAGAGCGAGGGTGGATGTTCTGAGAATATGAATTATGTCTTTTGTAATGATTGTTGTTGATGACTGTCTTTTGCATAGAAGGCGTTTTGTTGTGGGATATATTTGTAGCGTATTACTGTGTGGAGCTACCTCCGCGTTATCAAAAATGCCAATGCTAGGCTGCTAGTATCCAGTAGCATATTTCAATATCTGTGATGATCCGGATGAATGTGTCATTATGAATAGTACTCGGAGCGCTATTGCTCTAACAATCCACGGAAGAAAGAAACAATCCAGACCCACGTTTAGTGAACCACTTATTTAATGCTAATTGTCCTGAATAAGAGAAAGTTGTCGTAAAGTCGATCCATTTGGGTGTCCATTAGAGGAGACAGAAGCGCTGGTGACGAGTCGGCCGAGAGCTCATTACTATCACGTGATGACGCTGCAGGGGGTAAGAGCTAGTTCCGGGATCCAAAAAATAGTTGCACGAACCCGATTCCTAGAGAACCATCACAACAGACAACAAAGCTTCTGCCACGCCATTCATCTCGCATTTCTTCAACCTACCTTTTAAATCATATACAGCGTAAATCACCCTCAAAATGGTCGAATTAGTTGAAGTCGAGGACGAGTCCTTCGAGAGCAAGCAGGCCGGCCCAGAAGAGAATGAGGATGACTACTATACCGATACTGGTGCGCCTCTTTGCGCAAAGGACTAATAGCATCAAGCTAATCATCTTGACAGATTCTGAGATCTCTACCGATGATGAGGATGATGTTCCGGTGGAGGAGACGCTCGCCGACCGTATATTGGCGCTGAAAGACATAATACCCCCTACGACTCGATCATACATCGCAAGCAAAGTAGAAAGCGGTACTGGATGGGTCAAATCGGGATTACTCTTCAGTGGTAAGGGACTGTGGATTGTCAGCACGAGCGTACTTCTTTTGGGTGTCCCATGGGCATTGGCATTTGTGGAGGAGCAGCAGGTGGTTGAGATGGAGAATGAGATGAAGATGAGAGAGCAGGGCACAAAAGACGTACGCGCTTATTCCTGATTGACATAGTTGGGAGAGACTTGACTAACACTGCGATTTTAGATCTTCACTGAAGGCTCAACTGCTGGCAATGTGCAAGCTCAGCTCAATGCACAGGCCAAGCCAGCTTTGTAAGGGTCGAATAAGACAGCGACTATCCGAAAACAGACGTTGAGATTGAGGGACAGACAAGCTCAAAGAAACTTGCATTGTATATCAGAAGGTTTTGGTCAGGCTGCATATAAGGTAGGGCATTGAGGTACAAGCCTGTGTTGTAATTTTAGTTATCTCGACTCAGGACGGTAATGTTCTAAACGCACGAAATCATGTACAATACCACATCTAATTTTGTATTGAGCCTTGAAATTTGCGTGAAATCAAATGTGAATTAGAGCTATGATCCTTGCTGTATGTCAAACAAATCAGGATTTCGACCGTCACGCCTCACCTAGGATTGCCGAGCCACGACAGTGTCATTGCTTCTTCTCAAAAGATTACGTTACGCGCAAAACCACATTCACAAAATAATTCCTCAAGTTAGACAACCTTTTATTTTTCTTGTGATATGCAGCGCATAAGACCTGAAATTGTTCGAGATGCCCGTTTCCTTCGCCAAGCGCGTATCTCTTCTGCCAATCGCAGTGTTTGGAGCCCAGGATAGTAGTAGAAGACGGAGCCGCCACAATACATTTCCTCTAAGCAGTAGCTCTAGGAAGAAGGATAGAAGGTATAAACTTCTTCGACACATTTGGACTCCGACTAACATGCTTCTAGATGGCCCCTGGTTCTTCGTTTCTGGAAGGGGTCAATTCATGGCAGTACGTCACTCCCTTGATTCGCAATGTAGGACCAACTCACACCAACAGGAATTGCTCTACCGGTTTTTTGCCATGCTATCCTCGCCGCGTTTATCGTCTATGTAAATCAGCATATCAATAGCGACTTCAATCTGCCCAGCAGCATTGTAAGTGCATGCCGCTCTCAGATTCGAGCGAGGCAAGATGACACGTGACTAATATTGTACTACCAGATTCCCTCGCTCTCAATTGTCGTTGGTCTTATGCTAGTATTCCGCAATCAGACCGCTTATTCTCGTTTCTGGGGCGGAAGATGTCATCTCAATATAGTGACAACAGCCATAAGATGTATCACGCGACAAATCCTGGTGCTCGTTCCACCTCCCGAGTTATCGGGCTTACATACTGTCCTTTCGACGGATAGCATGTTACCGAATAATATTCATAGCAGGATTCATAGTAGGACTCATAGTAGGACTCAGTCCACTGCAGGAACCCCAAGAGATTCTAATCTAAATGATGTGGATAGAGGACTGTCCAAATTCGACGAGCTGAGGACCATTGAGACAGTCAAGATCTTGATTGCTATGCTTTATACGATTAAGAATCATCTGAGGGCGGAGTGGGGTGTGGCGCTGAGTCCTGGAACGAGCTTGACGGCTGATGGCCAGGAGGCTACGCATGAGGAGTATAAGGATTTGTTGCCTGTGGGGATGAAGGGAT
The DNA here is from genome assembly GCF_000409485.1 of Glarea lozoyensis ATCC 20868. NCBI lineage: Eukaryota > Fungi > Ascomycota > Leotiomycetes > Helotiales > Helotiaceae > Glarea > Glarea lozoyensis. The sequence goes on along the minus strand of NW_007360989.1, from coordinate 1,160,926 downwards.
ATGAGCATAGGGGTTTGGGATTGACGCTGGAGTTGGCGACATTTGTGGAGAAGTTTGTCAATGATGGAGTGAGGAAGTATGTTCGTATTTGGTCATTAATTGAGGTTCTACTAACTATCTCATAGGGAGTGGTTTCATAATGCTGCCTCTTCAAGGATGCTCTCTTCGCTAGATGACCTGACCAAGGCATATGGGAGCATGGAGGTCATCCGTTTAGTACCTATCCCGGTCGCTCATTTGTAAGTTATCTTCGAGTCATCATAGCTCCTGCTAATATTACCAGAATCCACCACAAACAAACTCTTGCCTTATTTTGTGGGATATTACCCTTCGCCATGTGCTCTGAGATGGATTGGTGGGCTGTACCACTCACAGCATTTGTAGCCTTCACACTTTACGGTATAGAAGGCATTGCGGCAACTTATGAGGATCCTTTTGGTGTTGAGAAGATTGACATCAACATGGATGACATAGTCGACGACGCTCGTCGTGAAGTGGAAGTCCTTCTCACGGCCTGGCAAACTCAAGGTTCATCTTCTGGAGGTATATTTAGACCTCGAGGAGGTTCCATCCCGAAAAGCGATGATGATAGCGAGTACTACAGTGATCTTCTAGATGCAGCAAGCGATACTCTATTCCGAAATGATCTTGGTAGACCCGGTCGAGGGTTAGGGATAGTGAGAGATGAAAACGGAGGTGGAAGCGGAACCAGAAGTCCACTAAGTAGTATGAGCCGGCAGGGAAGCGATTTGAGGAACCAGGTTCGGTTTGTGGTAAGTGAAGCAAATGATGCTACACTCGGCGATGAGGAGATATTGAGAGGGCGGATGCAGAGTGTCGTGAGTCCTGGCACGATGACTGAGAATAGTGAGTATTTCAGCGCGTAGATGTTGGTTGTATATACACGTATCATACCGTTATCAGTTTCGGTCAGAGTATTGATATTTCTCAGCACTCAAGAGGCAGTCTACTTCTTCTCTGTCATCATCCATGCCCCAGACATCTGGCTGTAGCCGAATCATCCCCAATTCGAAATCTACATTCGTCTTCGAAGTTTTTCGTAGCTTCTTTAACAAAAGAATCACAAGTCCCCCATTCTACAATGAGCCCATCAAAAGGGCTCTCTCAATAAAGCAAGGGTTGTTTTCTAGGTATCTTCCACCGTTCTCCTAACACAGCGATGTTAGAATTCAAAAAAGCAATCATCTTCGCCTTACACGAATATTTGTCATGTTACCACGCTGGATTCTAATTGTCGTTAAGTCACCATTCTCGCGATCCATGAAAGTTGCCGAATGGTCCGAGCGGCATTTTCGGCAGTTGCCTACCTACCCCAGATGATATCCAACCCATACTTTTACAGGAGGTATAGTGGTCGTTTTTATGACGAATTGGAACAGGCATGCTATGAAGACGTCAAGACTGGAGAAACTGATGATGGGGTTTGGTAGGGCTGTTGTGTGGAGGCTCTTGTTTGGGGTTGGGGGTGTAGGGGTGTGATATTTGTAGAGGCTAGGAGTTATATGGATTTGAGAATTGTTTGTCGGTCACTATGGTAGTTTCTTGGGTCGAGGATAGAGCTAGCAGGTCTTGAGGTTGGTCTGTGGAGGCATATTGTGATGATCGTGACGCACGGTATGTTTTTGATGCGATTTTGTTACCTTCTTGCTTGTCATTGCTAATGTGATTTGTGGAGCTGGTAGTATTATTTCTAAGGAACAGCTAGTATTCTTCGGTGATAGATTAATGTCCCTTTCAGATGTTACCCTAATGCTTGTACATATCCGTTGGGTTTGTTGATGCTGGAAGGCACTTGAGTATATAATGAGCGGCGCCATGTCAACCTGCTATTGTTACTTTTTCCTCGTTAAGAAACTTTCATCATGTGGTCTTTCGCCAACACACTCCGCTATGTCGCTGTCTTGAGGATATCATCATTAGTAGCTGGGCTTCCGGCCCCTCAGATGAGCCAGTTCGGAGAGAATACAGGGCCAGTGGGCGGTGTGAATCCTCCTACGCCGACAGTAACAGCGGCATCTGGGTCTTTGTATGGACCTAGTGATTTACTAGGAGAAGTCTATCCTCCAGCACCAGTATCAGGTGGTGATTCTGCAATAGTGTCTGATGTTACACTGGTCAACGGACAAGAAGCAGATAGTGATCTTGGACTTTACCTTGATTTCAATGGGGTAGAGGTTCCTCAGCCGATTAGAGGTGACGCGGGACAGACTGATCCGGGTCCAAGTAAGTGCTCCTGAGCGTGTTCGGGGGTCCATGCTAACAGGCATAGGGACATATGAATATGAACAACTAAATCCAGATCACTATGCCCCTCCAGGAACGGACGATGGAGATGTACCCCAAGCCAAATGGCCTTTAGGACTAAGTCACAATCGATTCGGTACCGGCCGTCAATCAGGCTGGGCGAGACAGCAAAATGAGAATCAGCTTCCCGCTGCAACAGCAATGGCAGGTGTGGATATGCGTCTCGCCCCTCATGCTTACAGAGAGCTCCACTGGCACACGGCAAATGAATGGTCCCTCGTTCTTAAAGGGAGCGTTCGCCTATCATCCATGAACGAAGAAGGTCAAACTTTTATCGACGACCTCGTCGCAGGCGACGTATGGTTCTTCCCTGCCGGCATCCCACACTCCATTCAGGCCCTCGACCAAGGCGTAGAATTTCTTCTTGTCTTCGACGATGGGTCATTTAGTGAAGACGGAACCTTTCTCGTGAGCGAAATGTTTCTTCGAAACCCCAAAGAAGTACTTTCCAAGAACTTGCAAACCCCAGTCTCATCCTTCGACAACCTACCTGACGATGAACTTTACATCTTCAACGGCACGCCCGCTCCAGCAAACATCTCGGAGCAAAATGTCACCTCGCCATACGGAGCTCTCGCACCCAACGATACGTACTCATACCACTGGTCGCAACAACAACCATATGCCGTTCCCGGCGGCACCGTGAAAATCCTAGACACAACCACCTTCCCCATCTCCACCGACCTCTGCGCAGCACTCGTCACCATCCAGCCCGGCGCCATGCGCGAGATGCACTGGCATCTCACGTCCGACGAGTGGAACTACTTCCTCCGGGGCTCCGCCCGCATCACCGTCTACACGGCGCCGTCCATGTCGCGCACCTTCGACTACACGGCCGGCGACGTGGGATACATCCCCGCGAGCAACAGCCATTATATCGAGAACACCGGGACTGTGGACGTGGTGTTCCTCGAGGTGTTGAATCAGCCGCGCTTTACGGATTTGAGCGTTGCGCAGTGGTTGGCGCTGACGCCGCGCCAGGTGGTAAAGGATACGTTGGGTTTAGAGAGGGAGGTGCTGGATCGACTGCCGAAGGAAAAGACGTATTTGAAGGTTGGGGCGAGGAATTTGACGGCGTTGGCGGGGGCGCCGAATGGGACTGCTGCGTATGAGTAGGAGTATTTTGAGGTCGAGGTGGAATTTAGAGTTTCGGATGGGTTGTAGATGAAAGTCACTAGATTGCTCATGTGAGTTAACTCAATATTGTGTTTCGACTTGAGATTTGCCTGCTAAAGAGGAACATGATTATCTTCTTAGTATGATTTGTACTGTATATTTATATATATTCGGACATGTGCCGCTGTCTCTACTTCCGCAGAATCCTACTATCTTTCACTGACAAGGTGATATATGATTCAATCCTAAAAATTTACACCTAAATTATGACGAAGTAAGAATATCAAAATTTCAGAAAAAGGTATTGAGAAGCAATAGGAACATGACATGTGAGTGTGATACACCAGGCAGAAGGGGTACTGATTTCATCATCAACAAGTTATGCATATGCTTGCCAGATGCAAATGAGGTAGGCTTTGTCATACAAAAGGTAGAGAAGAGGTGATGCGTGCCTCCAACAGTGTATTAAATGAGTTGCCTTAAGTTAAGTTGAGTAGTTTGAGTAACTCGTGATTACACTGGCCTCCAACCTCAGATCTAATAAATCGCAGGGAATCAGCAACGGTTTACTTACCTATTAATAGCCTTATTGACATGTGCAGGATCTCAAAAGAGCCAATTGCCTGATATGTAACTGGCTTTACGAACAAAAAGTACTACCAATGAGGTATTACGGTATCACCGTCTCCTAATCGAGCTGGCCAATGTTGCAACAACCCGAATAGCATGTCGTGCATCGTGAGATCTTGACAACGGTACAACGACCTATACGAAGTTACCAACAGGAAGTTATTCTCTCTCCGCAGCCATACCCTCCACCCCTCAACAACGGCGGTTGGGTAACAAGAAGATAAGCGGTAGTTCTTCACATGACCGAGGACTGGCATTTTCCTACATGGTTGTTGACAACTCGCATCCATCGTCCATCCTTCAGACCCTTTGAATGTTGAAACATCCGCTGTCATTGGCTCTCCGCCGGATGGAAGCATTGCAAAGAGCTCTGTGCGTATAAACAGACGGGGAGGGCGGATGGTCAAAGCGAGCTGCTCTGGGGCATGTCCAGACTCACAAACCTGACCTCGCCGTTCTGGTGCTGCATGAATGACTGTGGGAAAAGCCGTTTCATAGAACTTTCTGCAGAAACTCCCCTCACTCATCTCTCGACGTCTTTTTCAAGATAAACTCCTGCGCCAGTTGGTGACTGATTTTGTCTTTTTATTTTCCGCCCGGTTGGAGATCGTCTACCCGCCAGCGACACCAAAACGACCGAACTGGTCAAGCCGCCCGCTAACGCTAAACTCTAAGCTCACTTCAGGAGGCCGGGATTGCAACAGGGGCACAATTTTGGGAGGAGAGGAGCAGTCGACAGTGAGGATTTTTGTTTTCCCGCTGCCAGAAGATATCTCCGCTTCACTTAATCGTATATCTTCACTCTGGACGACTCTCATCATCCCATTCGTGCTTTTGGAGGTTCAATGCCCTGCTTCGGCCAGTCGCAGAAACGCTGCAGTGGGAGGATCAATGTTGCGGCAGCCGCTTACGACCCCTGAAAGTGAATCCAGAGATACCTCCAACGACTGAGGCACAAGAATCCTACCGACAGCCATTGCTGGCAGATTGGGAAGTTTGAAGGGAAATGTCGCTGAATGGCCTGGACGATGTGAAGCTTAAAGAAGCTCATGATGTCGCCGTTGCCGAGCCAGGAGGATGGTAAGAAACTCCCCATTCATTCACTTTTGGAGGGCGATGCGCACCTTGTCAGATGGAAACTTACATGGCTTTTTCTTTCTCGCAGGTTCCTTCTCAAGTACATCTCCCGAGACGAAGTCGAACTGCTGGGCAAGGGAAATGGCGGGATAGTCGAGATACGCAATGCGATAGCGTCCTACGAAGAACCGTCTCCTCTATTTGGATTTCTTCGGTATAGGAGAAGGAATGTGCTGATCAAGTACGTTCCGGAGGACTGTTCGAGATTGGTACAAGGTGCGCATCAGAATTCTATATTCCCATGGAAACCCACCCCGGAGAAATTAACATGGAGTTAGCTCGCGTGGCTGTTCATTTCAACGCGGTTACTGAACGCTTCTCTCCCTACGATACCGATTTCGCGATTGCTACCGCGAAGGAGCTACGAGACACGACCCTATCTGCCGCATGCTCTCTACACACTGCTTCGGGATCTACAAGTTCGTCGACGAGCTCTCTACGACGACGACGGTTGATGGAAATTGCGGAAGACGCAGAGGAAGATAATAGAAAAAGGCAATCGACTGTGCTCGAAGAACGCCCAGGTACTGCGAAAAGTGCGAAGAGCATTGGGAAAACCGCTCCAATTGTTGAACCCTCTTCTGCCACCCCTCCTGCGCCCAGCAACACGGATGATGGTTTGATACCTCTTACACTTCCTAATCCACACTCCTTCAAATCGACCAAGAACGACTTGGAAACATCTCCTCCTCCGCCCCGAGAGAGGTTCGAACTCGAGTCGAAATCCCCGCCAAAACCTACCGACGAGCCACAATCTCGAAAATCTTCGCAGCTGACTAGACCGGAGCTCAACAGCTACAATACATACAGCACTGGCACGCGACCGAGAATAAAGTTAGGCCCGCGTCCGTCTCTGGACGTTTCGAGCAGCCGTCCACACACTTCTGGCGCAGCTTCGCATTATCGGCCAGTTTCTACCCTGCCGATTGGGTTGAAGATATTTGGAAAGGGGTCACGGCAACGGCCGACTTCAACATACAACACAGATGCACCTAGCACAATCATACCCCCACCTCCAATTCCAGACAGTATGTCTGAAAATTACCAAAATTCGACGCCTGTACGGCCACATACAAGTGGTGGTCGGCCACCGCCAAAAGAAAATGTTCCAATGAACCCGTTAATATCACCCACTTCCACAAAGATGCCTTCGATAACACCAGAGAAGGCTCGATTAATGAAAGCTTTAGAAATGAGGAAAAAGAAGAGCGCCTCGGCCGCTGCAGAACCCACTTCGCCAAGCGTGCCCCATAACCTAATTAATACTCCGCAACATGAAACGAGGCAGGTATCAAACGCGATCCAGGGGGCTCCGGACACGTTAACTGCACAAAATAATTTAGCCAAAGACGATGATTCTGCAATTGCATTTGATGCCAACTCAGCCATGAAGATTGATGAATCCGATGCAACAAAATCGGATTCGTATCCAGTTTCTCCAACTGCACAATCGGAACGAGCCGAATCGACCAGCGCGTCGTCCCTTTCAGAGTCTGCGGACGGGACGTTGCAGGTAACAGATGCAGAGAAGAATGCCAGCCGGGGATCGAAATCGAATAACCCATCATCAAGTCAACCAGATAGCACACCGGCGGAAAGTTATGTTGCAGGAACAACAGGAGGCGACTTGGGAGCAGATAATGCCTCTGTGCCAACTCAAGCAGCCACAGCCGAGAAGCTGCAAACGGAATTTGTTGAGGCACAGCTACATAGTCTCGCACCAGCAGAGGTAGAGAAGGTCGAGGACGGAAACAGTGGTTTGTCGCATAATGTTCTTGCGGAAGATTTCCCAACAGAGAGTGTGTCTGCACCTGCACCTGCCCATTCGACACCAGCACAGGCTGCGACGAACGTCAACTCTGAGAAATCGCCTATCACACTACAACCAAACGAGTCCCAAAATACCATCACCCCTATCGAGCCCGCGAAAGTCGATAAACATGTCACATTCGACGAATCCGAGGACCACGTAATTCCAGACACCTCAATGAGGGATGATGATGCTACCAATTCCGAGTACAGCGTTCCTGCTGAGGATGACACTGTGCATGAGGTTGTCGAAGAGAACGCTGTTGTCAAGGATGCGCCAGAGCCAGTGCAAATCATCGCTGAGCCGGTCACAGAAGCGACCACTATGGTGAAAACGGACAACGTTGTGCCAGAGCGGACCCCGGAGGCAGTTCCAGCAGTTGAGCAGGCTTCTGCGATTGATGTATCGGAAATCAATGAGCAAACGTCAGCCTTGACCGAGCAGGCACCGAAAGTCTCGGAAGAAAGTGCTGTTGCTAAACCAGCGGAGGTAGAAAAGGCATCGGAACCTGCTGCCGAGTCGACATTAATAGCCAAGCTCGATAAAAAGGGCGAAGCTCCAAATTCCACATCTGAATTAGAAGATACGAAGGCAACAGCCACTATTGCTCCTATCGTTACAGAACTCCACGCGGCATCAGACACCAAGCCTTCTGTCGTAGTTACACCAAAGTCACCCGTGGGTAGTACATTTTCTGTTGATTCGAGACCAACCGTTTCTGGTGATGATCGTCCGAGAGGAGACAAATCAGCGACGAAGAAGAAAAAGCGTGGACTTGAGCCTATTCGAACAGATATTGAAGTACCCGATCGGAGGAATGCTGATGATGCGAATTTATCTTCAGACGACGAGTTTATGGACGAACTCCAATCCGCAGTTATGCAAGAAGCGAAACCGATTTCTGTTTCGAAGTCTCCAATTAGTCCAATGTTCCCGACTCCAAAAAAAGCAGATAGCTGGCGGAATAAGTTTTCACGCGCTGCATCTAACCCAATGAAGAAGTCAGAACCAGAGTCCCAACTCTTGACACCACCGAAAAGCGAAAATCCAACTCCTACGCGGTCGGTATCCTCGTCAGCAGCATACCTCAAAAAGATCAGTCAAGAAGCATCAAAGCCGGCGCCGACGAAGAAGGTCAATGTCGGTTCAGGGATTGCTGCGAGAATGAAGGCATTCGAGAAGTTTTCCTCGGGTCCTTCAACCCCTCCAGTATCAACGGGGCCACCTCCTGGAAGCACTCCAGCCTTCTTCTCAGTCAGGAAAGCTAGCAACCGTGTACCTTCTCGGTCGCCCGGTCCATCGGTAGCTGAACGAGCAAACTCTATCACTAGAAACACTCCTCCTCCCGAGTCCCGTGATTCCTCGCCCGAGACTCGAAGAACACGCGAACGGTCGAGTTCGATCAAGAATCGACTCAGTAGTTTCGAGCCTGACACTGTACCGACTCCTCAGCCCACTTCTCGGCCACGACCAGAGTCCATCTCGGTCACAGCGAGGATCATCCGCGATCCGTCTCAACCATATCCGTCGCAAGCAGAGCTTAAGAAAGACCCTTCGGAATATGCACCATTGGATCTTAAGCAATCCCCACTTGTGATTGATCATCAACGGGCTGTTACTGCCAAGGAAACCATCCAACAGAGGAGGCAGTCCAAGGAGCGACGATTATCAAATTCCTCTGATGCTACAAATACTACTGTCAAGAACAGAAGGTCGTCAGTTACTATAGTTAAGGATTTGATCAATGAACGACGGGCATCATTTGCCGAACGTCGTCGCTCGATCAACCTCGATCCAAACAATTCATCCACAAATCTTCGGAACACATCCCGACCCCCTTCCATGAAGTCCCCTTCCAGGCCGCCTTCCACCCACACATCTCCTGTACATACACGATCGCAATCAATCACCAGTCGACTCTCGTCGTCCTCGAATCGCGACATGAATGATGGCTATATGTCGCCTTCACCTTCAGGCGATTTATCCTCGAGCGAAGACAAAGCTAGCAAGAAATCTAATAGAGCTAGCCGCATGTTGAGAAGGATGTCTTCCTCTTTGTCATCTGGTCGAAAAGCATTGGCTCATGCAGTATCACCCACTGTCCGAGAAGAGTCGGAACCTGGAAACTCCGCCCAACCTCTTTCTCCCCAATCCGGTCCTTCTACCCCAAATATCAACATAGGAGACGTGAACGTACAATTTCCTGATTCTCTACTTTGGAAGCGTCGCTCTATGATGTTGGACAGTCAGGGTTTCTTGATACTGTCTCCTGCTTTGACTGCAAGCGGCAATGGAAAAGCAGCAGCTGGCGGAGCTACCAGGAGATTTCATCTCAGCGACTTCAGGCGACCTGTTATTCCGGATATGGAGATGGAGGAATTACCAAACAGTGTTCTGCTTGACTTTGACGTTGGTGGAGGTTTGCAGATTGCTTGTGAAGATCGAGCAGGTCAATCACGCGTGCTTGAGGTCCTACAAGACGCTCACCAATCTGTTGGACAATCTCAATAAACATCGCCGCTAGGATCACTATTTCTCTCACATATCAGTCGCGACCCAATCGTCCTTTCATGTCCATATTTTCACGTTGCAGCCGCTTGTCCTGCTGCTCGACAACCGGACTCTTGCGCCACACATTTTCGTTTCAAATCATACTACACCCAGCGGGCATTACATTTCATTTGGTTCTCATGTTATAACACATAGGAAACTGATCACTCAGACGAAGGAAGATACCAGATCTCGCGGATAGATCGTCGAGAGAAAAATTTGCTTTACAATTTCTTTTTCGTGTAACACATATCTCAGATTGAGAGATACAGCCAACTTCTTTTTACTTTTTGTGTACGCGCGTGTGTTGATACATTGCACCACCTCCTGTTTTTACAGTTCAGTTTTTAGCGCATTGCCATTGAAGTTGCATGAGTAAGGTGTTTTTAGGAAAGAGGGCCTATGGTTGATTAGACTTGTGATTAGGTAGTTAGGAACGCTTTGAAGTGAAATGATGGCGAATTAAAGATGTTTGAACGTTATTTTGATGATTTTGATATTTTATGTGGATACTTGATATGACTATTGGATATTGGGTTTTGTTTTTGAGAATCGTGAGTATGCAGGTACGGAGAGTGATGCTTGTTCTCACATCCCGATACCATTATCTTTCAACTTTAAATGATATGTTTACCCGAAGGCTCTGTATCACACCGATTCTGACTTCCTCCCATCAAGCCCGGATCTGAAAGTCACTACCTTTAATTCCTTCAAAGGATGCGGCTCAGCCCTCTTTGTCCTACACAAAATCACCATCCCCCCTGAGTGGCCTCGCTTAACACCCCGCATTTCGTAGCTGAGGGACCTGCATATCATGATGTATGAAAATCATACTAGGCCAAGCTTCCTATGATCCTTAACTGAAAACATGTCATTTCCACATGTGCAGCTGGTTCTAAACATTTGGGCAATGGAATGCTTTTTAGAGTTACACTACACTGTGGAGAGAGAGCAGCTGAGGATGGGCAGAGGAGAGTTGCAGGTTAGGCTTTTCCCAGCTCTCGAGATCTGGAATTGGGAAAGTAAGGCGGTATAATTTCGAGGCCGTGAGAGTTGCGTATATTAAGACTATATTTCCTGGTTTTTGGGAAGTATCATCACCCACATTCCTTTCCAACAACTCACACTCATTCAAAATGCACTTCTCAACGCTCCTCTCCGCTGCCTTCACCATCGCTATCGCCTACGCAGCAGTCAATGAGCCTTGTGTCGGTTCCGGCGGTGCCCCAGGTACCCTCCCCTCAACCCACTTCCCATCTCTCACCAACTAACACCTCCAGGCGTCTGCGTCAAATCCTCCGAATGCACCTCCTCCGGCGGCACCTCCATCCCCGGCGCCTGCCCCTCCGACCCCGCGGACATAAAATGCTGCACCAAGCCCGTCTGCCCAAAAGGCAACTGTCGCTGGTCCTCGGACTGTACCGGTCCCTCCATCTCCGGCGAGTGTCCCGGCCCCGCATCCTTCAAGTGCTGTCAAGCGAACACGTCTGGCTGGGGAGGCTATAAAGCGCCGGATTTCCCGCCCGTGGGCGAGTGTAAGGCTGTTAGTGTTAATGGGGCGAAGAGGATTGTTGCGGCGTTTCCGGGGAGGGTGCATGTGGTTTATTGTACGAGGGATTGTAAGTGTGGGAGTGGGAGTGATCATTGTTGTGGGAAGGCGAGTGATATTATGTGTTCGGATGATGGTGGAGTACGTCCCATTTCTCTTTCATATTCCTTCCCTCTGTTACTTGGTCTAGGTGGGAGAGGCTGATGATAGCGTAGAAAGCGACGACTTCGGGACAGGAAATTGCCGAGTGGGTTATGCATCATAAGACGGAGTTGAAGGTTAAATATGTTATTTGGGGTCAGAGGATTTGGAATTCGGATGATGGTGTTAAAGGGTGGAAGAGTTGGAAACCGATGGAGGATCGGGGGAGTATTACTGCTAATCATTGGTGAGTAAACTGCTTTGATGTGGGTGATATTGAAGCTAATGGGTTTAGGGATCATGTGCATGTTAGTTATAACTAGCTTTTGATTGGAATTGAAGGTTGGATTTGGTTTGAATTGAGAAAGGAGTGGGATGGGGGGCATGGAATTTTTTATTGGGTTTGTAGTTTTATATGTAATTTTTAAGTTACCAAGAGGAGTGAGGTGGCCAGGGTTGTGGGCTAAGAAAGTTGATGTAGGGTTTTGTATTCACTTCTAAGTACTCCATGTTACAATACTCGCAAGACAAGATAGTCATACTGTATGAATAGATCACGCTGAAATGACTTGCACAACACTTCTTATAAATTTGATCACGCTGAAGTAGTTTGGTATTCAGTCTGCAAGTCTAGCTAGTACCTACACTAACCGCACTGACTAAACAAGAACATCCAGAAAAGCCCTCCAACGCCAACTGAATGCTGTCTCAGATCCAACAACTGACAAATGTGAAAGAGGCATCCATCCAGTAAGTGACGCCTTAACGAATGACAACTCTCTAGCACAAGATCCCTCCACGAAAATTGACATGTACCAAGGGCACCAGTATCTCAACACCTCAAATACAGAAGCTCACCCTTCCAGTATCCCAAGAAGAGCAATCTATTCTTGAGCTGCCTCTGCCTCTTGAGGAACACCAAAAGCAGGTGTATCGATGAAAGTAATAACCTCTCCGTTCTCATTATACCAGATATCACCACCATCTTCGTCGCGCTTCTTGGCAATGATGGTTCCGCAGCAGGTGCTCCACGGCTGTTCATTTTCTCGTTAGCCCAAATAAAATCACTATACAACATGATCCCTTTGCCGCTTTCGGAATGGGAATGGGAGTGGTAAGAGACTTACCCAGTAAGCAGAACAATCCGGATTACGACAACCGTTACGAGCGCAGGATCGACAACCGGGGAGACAGCATTTGGCTTGGGTGAGGATTCGAGAGTCGAGCTCGGCTGGGGGAGCGGCGGCGACGAAGAGGGAGGGGGAGGAGATGGCGAGGAGGATGATGTTGAATGTATGCATCTTGATAAATGAGTGGAAAGTTGAAAGCTGGAGTTGAAAACGATTGATTTTTGGACAGGACTTTTTTCTGTGTTTGTGTATGGAAAAGGAAGAAAGAAAGGATGGGGAGTTAAGATTTGGGTTTTATGGGCACCGGGGAGAAGAGGTTGAAGTGAATGATATTGGATAGGTTTGGGGATATTGGCTGTTATTTTTGAACTCTGTATGGTTCAATAGGTCTGATCATGGGTGTTCAAGATTTTTATAATTAACTGTGAATTAAACTGTCAGACATGGCCAAATACTTCGTCCTGGTCAGTTCAAATCAAAAGTCTTCCCATTTTACTTGAGGAAAAACAGAACGCTATCTAGTATGAACTTCTATTGTACTACTCTTTATGTATCTTTGGTATGTCTATTTGTGTTTATCCGATATCAAGTTAGTAACACTTAGATCAACTTATTTTATACGCTTCAATTTAGCTTTTCGAAACTTATATTCACTTCAAGTCTGTTGCATAACATGCTCAATGGAATCTTGTTATATATTAGCCAGCATCTGAGTGGTAATTAAGTTCAAAACACAACACACAGCCAAGTAAACACAGTCATTCCAGGTCGACAAATCTCGTATTCACTACTACCTATACGTGCGCAAGACAATAGCTATTTCAAAAACAACAGTTAACCCTACACTCCAAGGAGCAGCTTATATCAAGAAGCAGTTTAAAAGCAAACACCCAGTCCCAAGTTACAGCCTTTTGTATCAAAGTTCATCAACCTTAAACCCAACATCTTAGTCTTAAACCACCTATTTCCCAGCATCTAAGCCTCAGCAACATTCTCTCCAAACTCAGGCTCAGGCATATCAACCATCGTGATAACCTCCCCTTTCATGTTCAAGAAAACATCATTCCCGTCACCGTCGCGTTTCTTGGCGAGGATTGTTGCGCAGCAGACGGAGTATGGCTGTTAAAACAACTCATTAGCATATATTCCGTTCCCCTTTTCCCATTCCCATTTCCACCTTCCATAAACTAGTTCAAAATACCCGGTCGATACAGGAGAAGAAGCAAACTCACCCAAGCCCAACAATTCTGGCACTTCCAAGTATTGCACGATGTACAGCCGGAGATGCAGCATTTGATGCCTGTGGTTACTTCGGCGGCAGGAACTTCGGCTGGTACGGCGGTGACGAAGAGAGAGAGAGTGAGAGTGGAGAGGAGGAGGATGAGTTTGGTGTGCATTTTGAGGGTTGGAAGTGGATTCTTTTGGAAATGAGTGTATGGATCTTTTGGTTGTGTGAGAGGAAGAAAGGCTGAGAAGTAACTTTTCTGATGCTTTATAGGAGGGGGACGGGATGGTCTAGAAAGATTGGTGAATGTGAAATAGGAGGGGGGAGGTGGGACTGAGGGGTTTGTTGTGAATTCGTACACAAAGTTGGACTTGATTGACAATAGTGAATTTTAAGTTTATTCGGTAAATATTACCCCGTTTGAAACTTTGTTCCAAAGACATTAGCCATATACTACAAACACAAAGTGCATATGAAATTAAAGAAAATTCAAAGTCGAATATGGAAACCAAATTGTGGAGAAGCTTCTACATTTATCAACCCAATATCAAAACTATCTTGAACACCGGTAATAGGTAAATGATCAACACTTCCCAACAGTGTCCATAAAATCAACTCAGCCCACAAAACTCCGGACCCATAAGCTTACCCCAAGCAATGACATTCAAATACATACATATCCCCTAAGTCCATGTCGGAACTCCTCTCTCTCTTATGCCCAGAGTACCGCCTTATCAGCCTTTGAAGCTTCCGCCTCAGAATCTTTTGCCCAAAGAACAGCTTTATCCGCCATCAAAGCTTCCGGCTCAGCATCCTTAGCCCAAAGTACCGATTTGTCTGTCTTCAAAGATTCTGCCTCAGCATTCTTAGCCCAAAGCACCGGATTATTTCCTTTCGAAGCTTCCGCCTCAGCGCCCTTGGCCCAAAGAACTCCCTTGTCAGCTTTCAAAGCTTCCGCATCAGCATCTTTCTTCGCCCAAAGCACACCTTTATCCGCCTTCAAAGCCTCCGCCTCTCTCGCCTCAATCTCCGGTGGTTCGGGCATATCAACCATAGTAATCCGCTCACCCTGCTCATTATACCAGATCTCGCTGCCACCGCTATCTCTTTTCTTTGCTAAGATAGTGGGACAGCATGTGGAATATGGCTGTAAGACATTAATCAGCCCGTAATACACAAGTGAGAGAGAGAGGGTGTTGTTGATTGAAAAAGATGTGTTTGAATAATAATTGGAATAATTTACGGAAGCATGGCAGTTCTTGCAATGCCAAGAGTTACAGGTGTTGCAGCCCGCCATACAACACTTGATGCCTGTGAGGATGTTGTTAGAGGGAGCGGCGGAGATGATGATGGGGAGGAGGGAGGTGGCGGCGAGGATGAGCAGTGCGAGATGCATGATAGCTGGTAGAATGATGGAAGGTGTTTGTAATTGAAGAATAGTCAAATTATTGTTCTGTAAGATTTGTATTGTAATTGAAGAATAGTCAAATTACTATTCTTTCAGGTTTTTGTTGTGTAGAAGGAGAAGTCGGAGAAGGAGGGGTAAAACAGTGTCTTATTGTAGACTTGGGACTCATCATTTAAGACAGTGTGAATGAATATGGTATGTCTATCATAAGGAAGGCCTGTTGGTGGGTTAACTTGGTCTGGTGGTTAAGTGTTTTGTGTAACCATGACTATATCTCAACAACCACGAGTGAATTCTGGGCTGTATCAACCCGGCAGTACCCGCCGTATAGAGAAATGAGAGATTTGGATAAGAGATTATGTTTTGGCTCTGACTTCAGGCATATCTAGGAAATACTAGTACTCGCATCATTGTAAGCGCTTAGCTGAGTGACCAGCACAGCCGATTTAAGGTTTGAATGTATGCCCAAAAGAAATTACAAAAGGAGGATATCCTGTAACATGTTTGATATA
Organism: Glarea lozoyensis ATCC 20868; assembly: GCF_000409485.1. Taxonomy (NCBI): domain Eukaryota; kingdom Fungi; phylum Ascomycota; class Leotiomycetes; order Helotiales; family Helotiaceae; genus Glarea; species Glarea lozoyensis. Next base: position 1,145,393 of record NW_007360989.1, on the reverse strand, counting down.
GCAAGAAGTATGCTTTGAGATGTTGTAATCTTAACCGCAGCAACTGCAGTCTACCATTATCGCTAGAAGATGGCGAATTCCTATCTAAACCAGAGAGACTCCCCCGCATACATGTTCTAAAATATCGTTCATAATATCGTTATACAGCAGCGGCACGCATGCGAACATCCTCAACAAACTCTGCATTTCGAGGAATTCGGACGCACCTATCATTGATTATAGGAGAATGATCTTGTATCGATCGTGGCAACTGTCTCTGTGTTAGATATAGTAGATACCGACAAAGGAAGCAGCAGTCACATCTCAAAAATTGATATGTGTATATTGAAGTTTGAGAGCAGATGAAGATGTGAAATCAACTGTAACTAGTCTGCCACTCTGCCCTTAAATTAAGGCGAATGACATGGGCTTCGATGTTTTCGCGTAGCGTAGACACCAGTGTGACTAAAGCCTAGATATGGTTTGGCAGTCGCACTAATAAGAAACCTCATGGTAGATGGGTCGGTCATAAAGTGGCTTCTTGACTCCCGTGTCTACTTCAGTCTGAATGTTCGGTGTAAATGTGTCCCAAAGAGAGTCGAAAGCTGGATGCAAGCCCACTCGCCTTAACCAATCTTGCGAATTTTGCTGGAAATCAAAAAGCTCTGAACTGTGGGCAGGGTCAATAAGTAATGTTCCGGGTTGAATTGCAAGATTCAACCACAAATGAAATAGAAACTTTGCTTCTAGCTTGCTATTGCGGGACGACCAGGGACTATATGTTCGGGCATCCGTCATGATACAACCCAATACATCTTCTAGTTGTTTCCAAAGAATTTCAGATCCCTCGTCATAAAGGTTTCGAGGAAGATCCTTCTTTTCCGCATAAGATGCGTTATTGATATCGGATAAAGCTTGTCCAAGATTACGGACAATTTTGCCAAACTTCTGAACAGTTTTCGTCTGATGAGAATTATGGCGGTATTGGGCAACTGCCCAACCTTCAATCCATATTGCAAAAGAGATCCCATCGATAACATTCCCATCAAGGTATAGTGGAACTCTTCTAGGGTGCCACAGGGAATGATAGTAGCTTGCGGGGATTTGCCAATGTTTGAGATCTTTTAATGTGGCAGCGGGATTACGTGTTTCGTAAGCACGAATGGTTGGCTTTTTGGAAGGAATAGGTCTATTTAAGATATAGGAATTGCGTATTGCGGTGGGTAGCACTTCGAAGCTTTCACGTAACCTTTTGTATTTCTTGAAGTCTCGGTATTGATGGTAAAATATCCAGCGAAGTTGTTCTGGACGCCATTGCGTAAAATTATTAGCGGTCGACTGACTGAAGCGTTCATAAACCGGATCTCCTCTGTGACTCGCCATAGGGTCGTCGCACGCAGAAGACTCATCACAATCTGACGTGCTAAAACCATTGCGATTGTGATCGTCTGTGCTGATCTCCTCGCTGCCCTCTGAATCATGAATGCCAGAAGCCTCGGCATCGGATGACTCAAATCGAGCATATAGCGTGCACATATCGGAAGTGCACCTATCGGAATGTGTCTTTTGGCGGCCAGCCAGACGAGAATATCTCGATCCAAGGGGTACCGACATGTCGAATGGCTCAAAGATCTTTAAATTTATTCCTTCACTAGAACAGTAAGCCTGGTTACGTTTAGTCATGTTATGAGCAGTATCTGGAGCGATGCCCGGAGTTCCCTTGATAGACCCTGGGCGTGTTGCATTGTTGAACAGACTGTACAAAGAGTATGCATTTGATCGTGTCCCCCACTCACTCGATGATTCCGATGACGTTTCGTCTTTATGAATATTCGACGACCCATAACCGCTATGCGTATCCACGGAGTATTGGGGTATATGTATAGGAGAGCTCGACTGAGTTCTGACTGTAATTTCGGTATTGTCAGATCCGTCACTTTGAGCTGAATCCCCAGAGTTCACAGACAGCCGCCGGTCGGCCCTATGTTGAATTTTCAACTGTTCAGCAGTAATAAAATCTTTTGACGCTGTAAGAGCATTAGGATGCAAATAATCGAATTCGGTCAAAGATCTCTTACCTTTTTCCGCTTGGACACTCAGACACGTACCTGCCAAAGAGCTCGTACTCGTTTCTTCAATACCAGGCCCTTTTTTGCTTTTGTAGAGACCGGGATTTTTTCGTCTCATTCTCAGTTGGTCATGGAAGCACGAGCAATACAAATGATCCTTGTCTGCGGCAGGACTATGATCTTCCAGTTGCTGAATAGATGCTGGATTGATCGAAGCTTTTCTGTAATTTTTTGATGCAGCTGAATGTGCCTTGCGACTAGAGCTAGTTGTTTTTTGGATGTCTGCAGATCTATATTTCCCGCTCTTGGCCTCGTCCTCGACGACCCCAATAATAGGATCAAGCCAAAAGCTCTCACTTTCGGTGCTCGAGATGAGGCAGGTATGGAAGGATTCGTCAATACAGTCTTCCATGTAAGGAAAGTGGTATTTTTGCCGTGATGTTTTCGATCGAGCTCCTAGCAAAACTCCGCAGCTAGGAAGCCCCTGTTCATTAACTGCTGTATTGACCGTTTCCGATGGAAATGTTGCAACTTGAGAGTGAATAGGTGGAGACAGAATCGTATTTATATCGGGGTCGTCAGAGTTGATTTCATCAGGAGTCTCATCGACATCTTCTAAACTAGGATTGGAAATGCTTGCCTTTAGATTAGTGGCTGCCGGATTTGGTGTTGTTGATTCTGTGAGAATCTCGGTCTCCAATGAAGCACTCTCCCCCGGTTTTCCATGTGGCTCGGAATGATCCAAGCTTTTCATCCCCCTGATGTCGCTATCATAGTCGGCGCTTGATGAATTGTCATCCTGCTCCGTCTGTCCCTCTGAAAGAAGCGAACTTTGACCGTCATCAACCTGTTCATCATCGAACACACCACGGTTACCCAGCTCTTCAAGATAGTCCTTAATCAGACTCCTATTTGTGTGTAACACAGAACTGGTGCAACCGTTCTTCACCATCTCCCTCCGCATTGTTCGCCAAAACGTCTTGTCATCATTCGTATATGACGTCCATACTGACCCAGTACCTTCTTCTCTGACAGCCGACATTTTCGCAGTGACCCAATGTAAAGACCGTCTCATGTCTCTTATTTCCCGTCCACTCTCAGTAGAGCTGGCTTCGACTCGCTGCAGTATCGCTTCTATGTGACCTATTGACTCTAGAGAGCACATGTTCAGACTCATGGTTATGGCAGAGGTGTAGGTGGAAAGTTTAACCCGAATCTCGTGGAATTCGGGAGTTTTCCCGCCAAATCGAATCTTATGCCACCATCTTCTTCCCCTCCGCTCCTCGGGCCCCATTCTGTTGTATCGTTTCAATGCCGACTCCATAGTCTTCAACAGCGCCTTACACCCTTTAGCATGACTTTCCAACTCCTCCCGCTTGTCATCGTTGGCACGATTTATTGGAGACCGTGGATTGGAGATTTCCGTTCGAAGCCGGTCGAGCACAGTATACAAGCTCTGAACCTCTCGGGCCAACTCGTCGTGTTCTCCACCGGCTTGTTTCGCTGCCTGGATGGTGCGGAATGCGAGCTGTGCCAGAAGTATGCCATCGCCAATCGAGACCCCAAAGCTCATGGTGATAGCAGTATGGTTATCAGTGTGTTTGGTTCAAAATTTTACGATTGTAACGATGTGATAGTTGATATCTGCTCGTCGAATATTCAAACAAGGCTCCGGTACTACTGTATCGACTCTCCGTCATCTCTTGGACGAGCCGAGTAAGAAACCCCGCCGAGGCTGTGGCTCCCATGTGCATGGTGGCTTCCAATTGCCAATGGGGTGGCGTGAAGATGAAATGCATGGTAGGTGATCGAAAGTTGTGGTTGGGTGGACAAGGCTGTACAGCATATGTGGGTGGTAGATAACAGAATAGGACTGGAAGCAGCTGACTTGTACATCTGCAAAACGTGACTTCTTCAGCCGGATTGGAAATATGTACAAGGAATGGTTCTGCTTATTGAATTGAAGGTAAGAATCGGATGGCAGAAAAGTGGTATGATAGACAAGAGAAATGACGTATAAGGGGTATGAGTAACTTCTAATAACAATAAATTGAGATAAAGATGATCAGGGAAAGGAGTGATCTATGGAATACTGACCAATTCTATCTACAAACTTTTGTTGAAGGAGAAACAATATCAGAAGACTCAGTAGTTCAACCCATTATTTACTCGTCTGTTCCATCACTTGATTGCCGTTCTACATATCGACTTTTTCGCCGCGGCCGAAATCCTTGGTTTTGTACGGTAGCAACCATGCAAAATTCGACCGTAAAGAGAAAGCCGAGATGCTTGAACGGACATTTAAATCCCTTTTTAATCATGTTTTCGTAAAGTTGAGATGGTGTCCTACCGGGCTCCAGGACGGGTTCGCGTCATATCTTTCCGGTATAAAAGGCACAAGTTTTATCTCTTAAGCGTCTTCTGCTTCTCCGCATCCTTAACCAACTTCCTCCCCTGCACCATAAGTCCCTTCCTCTTTCTAACCTTATCCATATACCTCTTCGCCACATTTTCCTTATCCGCCAGCTCGCCTAGATCCTCCAGATCATCTTCTGTAAACGGAACCCAGAATGGATCTTCATCCAAGATCTCGTATCCTTGGAAAATAAGCTGCGGGGAAGCGGCACCGGATGTGCGTTTACGGATTTCATCGCTGAAGCCAAACGATTCGGCAACGGGAAGAAGAGAGATGATGGTGTAGAATGGTGTGCCTTCATTGAGTGCTTCGGAAAGAATGCGACCACGACGTCTGGTTAAGACGTCGTAGACGCGACCAAGTACATCGGCTGGAAATGAGGTTAGTATATTGTGCTCGTTTGTGGGGGCGATATGTGCTTACTACTTGCTTGAATTTCGCAAGAATACATAGCTAAGAGAAGACGAGGACTCCAATCTAGGAAGCCTTGTTTGATTGCTTGCTGGACTGTCTTGATGACTTCACCAGTCAGGCGGCCTAGCTTGTCTCGAGCTGAGGACTCATCGTCCGCCGAGTGTGAGACTGTGACTTCTTCAAGGAAGACAGCTATATCCTGCACAGGCTCATTACAAAGGGGTCCTTGTGCAGTAGCAAGCTGGAACGCGTAGCTTATCTTGTCTGAAAAATCGCGTGCCTGAAGAGTATCACCAATCTCTTGTCGCTCTTCTTCCGTGCCTGATTCTCTGAGACTATGTACTGTTAACACTATCTGGGCACGCTAGTAGATAATGACTTACAATTTGCCACAAACGTTTTGTTCTGTGGTATCGATCAATATGTTAGGTCCAACTCTTCGTGGGCCGAAGGCTGCTATCTTTTCCACGGCATTCGCCCATATATCGCGCGGACCCTTAACGCCTTCAAAGACAGCCGAAAGCTGCTTCTTGAATTCTGGAAGAGACATGGATTGGGCTGCATCCACTGTAACATCTTCATCAATATCTGCAGAATCAGAATCGTCAGGAGCTGCCTCTCCCGCTTTCTTGCTCTTCTCTTCACTCTGGCGCTCAGAGTACAAGTGCTTGATTGCACTCGCATTCTTGATCAGAAAATCTGAGACTTCTTTGGGCAGAGGCCTGACACGTAATCGAATTGTGATTTGCTTTGAAGTCGAGACTGCGATGACTGTACCTCTTCCAAGATCTTTGTTGGCCGGAGGTTTCATCTCATCTGCGCGAACGATGGTCTCTCGGTATGGAACAATTGGCTCACCAGCCTGGATCTCGCACCGGGCAAATCGCTCGCGGAGATCGGTAAGACACCTCTCGAGGTGAAGCTCCCCCGCTGTCAGCAGAACATGTTCCCCACTTGAGAACTGCTCATACTCGGCACAAGGATCACTTGCAACCAAAAGTTTGAGGCCAGCAATCATTTTGTCCAGATCTCCTGGCCATGCCGGTTCCAAAGCAACACGTACAATAGGCTGAGCGGCCATATTGACACCAGCTAGATTTACACTGCCTTCTAACTGGGTGCAGATGGTTCCTGATTTGAGCACATGGCCTTCGAGCCCAGCGATTCCAAAGACAACGCCGGCTGGGACGGAGGTCAGAGGCTCAAGTCCACGACCCATGAGAAGATACAAGCCAGTGACAGTGACCTTTTGTGGCTCGGGATCGTTATGGGGATTCGCAGGGGAAAACTTTGGAGGTATCACATAAACTGAGTCGCCAACTGAAAGAGTTCCTGAATAGATTCTTGCGAATCCAATCAAATGCTCTTTTTCAGGGGGCTTTTCTTGTTCGGCATCGGCATCCTCTAAGCTTGCTCCATCCATCGCAGTAGCAAGGCTGCCAACTGGGTCCTCACTACTACTCTCAGCCAAAGCTCTTGCTCGCGCAATCTCTGCTCTTTTTCGTCTACCCATTTCCAAAGCTTCTTCTGGACTGAGCGACCCTCCAACTCGGCGCCTATTTTCAGGGAGTTCGCTTTCCGGTATCGACACCATTTTGCTTACATAGGCGACAACAGGGTCATCTTTAGTGCTTTTTGATTTGACCATTGCTTGTCGCAATTTAGGGTCCACATGAGAAGACCCCGGAGAGGCATCAATCATGGCAGGAAGTCGACTCTCCTGTGCAACAGGAGGAGAAGGTAAAGACTCGATACAGGAGACAAGTAGTGCTGTAGAGAGAGGAAGCCACGAAGTGAATAAAGCAGTAAGAATAGCTCGAGGATCTCTCGATCGCAGGACATATGGTGGTAATGTGAGGTTCAAAGATTTAGTAATCTTTTCCGTCAAGGCAGCATCGCTGGTATCGGTCAGACACTGTTGGACGGGGGTCACATGAACGAAAGATACGAAAGAAATTGACAAGGACTTACCCTTTACAGTTATCTCCCCCAGTCGTCGCCGAATACACAGCCCATATCTGTTCTAGCACTAGCTGAACGAACATTGGCTTCAGGGCTCGGCCTTTCAAATGCTTCTGTGCCAGAACTTTCTTCGTTTTTGGATCCAAGTAGAAATCTCCCCAGAGTACCTTTTCCATGGCCGTCCTCTTTATTCCAAGCTTTTTCTCGTATAAACTGGCGAACTGCCGTACCGTAAATGCCCAACCGTCTATAGCGCTGCTGAAAATAACGTTATTCTTCTCTGGAGCAAAGTAAATATCCTCATCGTCTTTCTCTTCCCAGCCAGCATTGGCAGACATGCTATCGGTATCCACAGATGTTCCATTTGCGCCGCTCAAGTCCTTGGATGCGTTCTCCTGCTCCTTTGCTGCTGCAATCCTCTCGTCCATGCGTTCCCGCCAATTCAAATCCTCTTCCATTCGTTCACCTTGGAAGAAACTCCCGAGGACGGCGTTGACTTGTTCTAGCAATTTGCTGAGATGCGTGTAAGCCTCCCCAGGGGTCATCTTCAATTCTGTGATTAGCCTATCCATTTTGTTAATGACGAGCAAAGGCTTCATATGCTCCACCCATGTCTGCCGAAGTACTGTGACGGTCTGACTACAGACGCCTTCAACTGCGTCCACTAAGACTACTGCGCCATCACATAGACGTGAAGCGGTTGAAACTTCGCTACTGAAATCGATGTGCCCGGGCGAGTCAATTAGATTGATCAAGTATTCCTTATGCTCAGGGGTCGCATCTGGTGCATTTCTTCGTAGCATCGAGAAGTACAAAGATATGGCAGAGGATTCCATGGTAATGCCTCGAATCTGTTCGTCGGGTCGCGAATCGAGATATCGGATCTTGCCCGCGAGTTTGGGGGAGATGATGCCATTTGTGGCGATGAGAGCGTCGGTAAGAGAAGTTTTTCCATGATCCTAAGATACTGTTAGCATTACAACTTTCTCCAAACCTTCCAGTGAGGCAACTTACAACGTGGGCTAAGATGCAAATCTGTTAAGAGTTGTTGTTAGTAAATGTGTAAATGAGGATCCAAACTACCCCTCCATGCACCACTTACATTTCTGATTCCGTCTGGGTTTCGCTGCAAAGCAACGAGTTTCTCTGGGTTTACGAGAGGCATTTTGAATGTGATACTTCATAGTACTCGAGAACTTGAAGAAAAAGTAGCTCTTTAAGCAGGAATAATGGTTTTCCAGGGTGTGGTTGAAATGCAGCTCGCTATAAATTCTACGGATATTTTTTAGGAGCCGTTGTCCAAAATGCGTCACAACTGTGGCACTACCAGGATTAGTCGCGTCTGTCAATCTGCACTCATCATGAGCGAGGGTGGGTCGAGCGGAGCCGGTATAACATTGTTCCAGAACCTCAGCCACTCTTCCCTTTCGAAACCTTCATGTCAGCACCCGTGGATGGCGGATGGTCTCGTCCAGGCGTCCTGTTCTGCTGTAACAACTGACAGAATCCAATCGCCTCCACCTGACCATAATACTGTGAATCCTGACGGCTACCTGCTGACTGTCATTCAGTTGTATACCGGATCCAGCACTTCTCACTGATCCTAAAATAAATCTGAATCTTTCCTCTAACCAGAGCGGATACAGCATTTCTCTGGCTCGGTAGAAGGATTGGCTGGGCGCATTTGTTGACTTCCTTTCCCCATCCCCATCCCGGCCTATACCAGTTTCACCCTCATTCTTTGGTCCATCTCAACCGTCCTTTCGTATCTCATTTTAAGCTTCGAACACGGCGATCCCAAGGGTCCGCAGGCCATACAAATCCAGAGCGCGCATTCCTCACTGCCGAAAAGAATATATCCAGGCAGATTTCCAGAGCCCTTGTGCTACCACCACCACCATCATTAATCACATAATAATGTCGACAGAACCCCTCTCAACAATTTATCTTCCACTATCCGCCATTCTTTGACCGACATCTGGCAGCTCTTGGGCACTTGGCTTTCCCTAAAGAAGTTGTCAGGCGCCACGGGAAAACCCCCACACGAATTAAAGCTGGTGGCTGAACGTTAGGAGCTTGGTAGTGAGGAGAACCCGCCCAAATTCTGGAAGTCGCAACTGCGCCAAATTTGCCCACGACTTCGGACCATATTAGTCTTTCTCGATATCGCAGGACTATCCTTCATACTCAGTTATCAACAGAATTGGAACAAACATCTAGCATCATGATGGCGGATGTGCAGCCTGTATCGATGTCACCTAGTGAGCCTCGTCAGATACCGCCACGAACCCCAGCCCTACAGATACCTCCACCTTCTGGAGTTGCTTTACCACCGCCTTCGTCCTCTAGTCGGATTCGAAATTCCCATCTTGCACTGGACTCATTCTCCCCGGTAAATCAGAATGGCAGCTTTGAATTTGATCGGGTGTTAAAGTCTGGGACCGTACAGAAACGAACGCGCAAGACGAAGGTAAGACTGGATACTTCCGAAATGTAATGGATTATTCTAACGGCAACTTAGAATTGGAAACCAATATTTCTCGTCCTACGACCAAACTCTCTCTCCATCTACCGAGACGCGAACGAAGATAAATTAAAGCACAAGATACAGCTCTCCGACCTCACAGCAGTCGCCAAACTCAAAGATCCTAAACACAAACGAGTCAACGTGTTTGGCTTGTTCTCGCCGTCTCGAAATTACCACCTTGAAGCCGCGTCGAAGAAAGATACCGAAGAATGGGTTGGGCTGATTCGACGAGAGGCACGAATAGAAGAAGAGGAGGAAGAAATGATGTTAGCCAGCCCTACAGGAGTAATTTCGGGCTCATACGCCGGTTTTGAACGAGCATTCCACAAACACACCGAGCAGAGGCGATTACACGAGGAACGTGTAGGCTCAAGTTCTCCAGAACCAATGGACCCTCCAATAAGACTATCCAAAAAGAACGGTCCTGTCTTCGCGCCCGGCCGCAGAATGTCACATACGATCGACTACTCAGGCACAGATATAGCATCCCACTCTGACCTCTCAGACACAGAAGTCTCCCGACCCTTCCAACCCACCGAGCCTCTCGCCGTCAAACCACCTCCCCGACCGGACTTCGCCGTCCGCAATTCTAGCCAAATAAGCGGCTTCAATCCCGACCTCGATCCCGAACGCGTAATCTGGCAAGGCCATCTCCTCTATCTGAAATCCAAAGGCGGGGTCCGCCAATGGAAAAATCTCTGGGCTGTTCTCCGCCGCAACAATTTCGCACTTTATAAAAACGAATCAGAGTACTCACCTGTGTTACTCATTCCGTTAAGCTCGGTTATCAATGCGGTGGAGATTGATCCGTTGAGCAAGACGAAACGACATTGCTTGCAGGTTATTACCGAGGAGAAAAGTTTCAAGTTTTGTGCGAGAGGTGAGGATCAGCTTGACAAGAGTCTGGGCGCGTTGAAGAGTTTGTTGGCGAGGAGGAAGGAGGAGGCTGTTGGTGGGAGGGTGATGTGATGGCGAGAATGAAGAAAGGGATTCTATGTGTAGTTGACATGAATGAGTGTATGAAATAATGGGTGGAGTAGTAATACTTTGTGAATAAGGATTCTAGGGGCACAGGAATGTGGTTTAGGCATGACTGGTTGAGCAGGGTGTTGTTGGATTATTATCATGTGTTTATGAGGTTATGATGTAAATATAATGGCCGTTATGATCAATCAAGGAAGACACTTCCTATGAATCTTTTATTCATCTTAAAGCTCTTCTTTTGCAATATCTCCTGGATATCGTGGCGACATCGAGATATTGATGTCTTATGCCGCGACAAGCAATGGAGGACTTTGCGTGACAGGTGCGACATTTCATTCATGTCTCCAGGGCTGGGAAAGACAAAGTATGGTGTGCCGACGACGATGCGCGCGTGGAATAAAAATGCTATTATGATCATTCATATATTGAGTGGTACTGATAATCTATGTAGCATAATTCAATTAGTGGACACATCCTAGCCATAGACTCACAACTCTTTTCAGGAAAAGTGCTATACCAATATTCCCCCAAAATTGTTGTGCGAAGAAAGTTTTGTTGCATGTCGCGAGGGAAAAAGTTTGTATTTATAGTTGGTATTGGACACGTGAGGAGAGTCATGTGAGAGGGGGGAGTTCACCCTTGAGCGTTATTAAAAAAAGTTTTGTGTGGTTTTTGCTAGGGATGGGTTTAGAATACGTCGGGGGATTGTAGAGGTTGTTGTATAAGGAGGGTTACTTTAGGGGTTATCTTGAATGGAGTAACTGAAGTGTAGGGGAGTTGAGGAGTAGGTTTCAAGTTATATTTCGGAATTCATTGTTTGAGAGGTGGGAAGAAAGGGTTTATCACAAGTCGAGAGGCTCGAGGTTATGTATACATATAGATAACTACATAAGATATCTATCTTCAATAATCTCTAGATTTGCTCATATCCCATTACTCAAGATCTCAACCTCGAATTTCCAGTTCATCTTCCCAAAAACGTCGTGTGCGTTGAATAAAAGAGAAGTTTTGTTGTATATCGCGAGGAGAAAGTTCATATTTATACCCATGGCTGCGTGCACGTGAAGCTTTTATCCTTCCAGATTAGGTTATTCCCAAATCACACTTGCAAAAGGGTTTGTGGGAAAGAAGTTTTGTTGCACATCGCGAGAAAAAGTTTTAATTTATAGACATGGCTGGACACGTGAGGGTGTGAATCATGGAGTGGAATGTTGCCAGATGGAGTTAGATAGATTCACTGGTTGTGCTGGATGTGGTTGAGGTGAGAAGTGAAGGTGAAGGCGAGTTCTTCGGCAAGGGGGTTTGGCTCTGCGAAGCGTGGTGGTATGAGATGAGATGAGATAGAATAGGGTGAGTTTATTGGATTCGCATTATGATGGAGAGATAGGAGGCGAGAGTTGTGAGAAGTGAAGACTGGGAGGGAAGAGTTGTAATGATATGTCTATTGTCTATCGTCTACATAGTCAACCACCTCTTCTCCTCATCACTGTTAAATCTAGAAAATTATAAACCATCAAGTCATACATCTACCGTCTAGAGATGCGCACTCTAGCTCACTATCTAAAAATGTGCCTCAGATTGTGATGAGAAGGAGGGCAGTGTGACAAAGCAATAGGGGACGGTTTTAATACATTGTACATACTCTACATGGTGTTATACGTAACCCCTCTACTACCTGGTCCCTCAACAACGACCGCTCAACTACACAAGCTCTAACTTACACAACCAATTCTCAAAACCCTTTCACTCTTACAACTTCCCCAAGTTCTACGCGCTCTTGTCTTTCCTCCTCCAAAGAGCCCTATACTTCGTACTGGCATGTTTAGCCTCCCATCCTCTAGGCTTCTGCTTTGGCTTCAACGCAACAACCTTCTTTCTCTTAAACTCAATATCCGCGCCATCCACGCCCGATCTCTGCATCACACCAGCAGTTCCCTCGTCCCACTCACTTCTGAACAAACTCATACCGATAGGAGTAACCTTATATTTGTCCTTGAAACTACGTAGCTTGAAGCCATCGCGCGGAATAGCTTTCAGGGCCTCCGCATTGAGCTCAGAGCCTTGCTCGAGGACGAATACGGAGTAGCGGTGGTATGGCGAACCTTTCTGGGCAAAAGGCGCGAGCCAAGGAATGACGACGTTGGAGTCTGAGAGTTGAGAGAGAGGGATGGAATTTATAGTTGGAGAGAGAGGGACGTTTGTGGCGAGGAAGTGGCAGCGCGATTCGAACTTGTCGGTCTCGAGTTGGGGGACGTCCGAGTCTATTACGACGATTGAGACGAGGCGGGTGCCCTTGTCGAAGACTTGAACTTTCAGGCGAAGAGGGTATTCGCTGATGCGAGAGTCGACAAATTCGCCGGGGGAAACTTGGCGAGTGCGGAAGGCAAGGCGCACATCTGCTGTAGGTTCGAAATGAGGCAAGAGATCGGGTACGATGGATAGTTGATGAATCCGCTGGGTGATGAGTTTGTGTTGATATTTGCGCCATTGCTTGTCTGCTAAGTAGCGGTAGATTGGCTTGTTCATATCGCCTAGAATACATATTAGCATATAGTTTTTAAGAAGGGTGATTGTCTCGACATACCCTCTCCATCTTCAAAACGCTTCTTGATCAGTGGATCGTTTATATCGGCTTGAATCTTCAAGTATTCCAAATGCCTCCTCATACTCTCTAACCTCGTATCCTTATGCTTCTGTCCACCCTTGATATTCGTAACATCCTGAGCTTCCAAGTTCGATATTCGTAGTCTTTCTGTCTTGATCAATTCAAGCTTCTCCTTTCTGTCGGCTCGCAGCACCCTTAGAGCTTCCTGGAAGCACTGGTATGGCAATTGCTCGAATGGAAGATTATCAGAAGTCGAGATTGCAGCTCGACGACGACGAGATCCAATTGGCATTACTCCATCTTTCATGAGAGCCTTCTCTCCTTTCCTAGATGTGACGGTCGTTGGATCCCAGACTCGCGGTGGCTTCGTTTCAACAGCTGCTGCAGCTTCCTCATTTTGCCTCGTCGAGCTCGTAAAGTTTCGAATCGTGCGCGCAGATAGAGATGCCGATTGTGATTCGCGTATACATCGCGTCAGTGGCCTTGCGGCCTTTTGACATGTCGACATGGTTGTTGTGATGTTGTACGTTTGATGTTCTCGAAAATAATCGAGGTTCGATGCGCGGAAATTTTGGCGGGACTTGCCGACCACTTTTCTTTGGCCCTCGACCTCAAGTTTCGCAACCACGACATCGACTTGTCCGCGAAAACACAAGCACCATGGCGGCGAAAGGGTTACAAGGCTTCTCGAGGGGTCTAGGCTCTATTAGAGCATATGCGGGATCAAGAGATCCCCTAACTGTATGTATCATGGTCCAATGGTTTGCATCGCGCTGACTCTCTTAGCAATGTCTGGCTCCTGTATTATCACGGTCGATGGCGACAGAAGTCCAAATGCCATCGAATGCCTCCCCTTACAACTTTCATGCTCTCACCAGCGTGGTCACAGAGAATGAGTTTACTCGTCAGTAGCCTTTGCGCCAGATTCTAGCATGGACTAACGCATTACAGCTCCCAAAGTCCTTACCACAATCCACAACTTCCCAACCATGGAACCCGTCCGATTGCACGAGTACTCAAGCAAATATCTTTATCTTCCCATTCGCAAGGATCTTCTCCACCGCGCTGTGATCTTCGAAGGCGACGCCGCCCGACAGGGAACCGCACATGCCAAAACCCGTTTCGAGGTCCGCGGATCTCATAGAAAGATACGACCGCAAAAGGGTACTGGTAAAGCACGTCTTGGCACGGCTCAATCGCCTATGCTTAGAGGAGGTGGAAAGTCATTCGGTCCTCGCCATAGAGATTTCGCTACAGATCTCCCAAGGAAGATGTATGATTTGGCATGGAGAACAGCCCTGAGTTATCGGTATAAGAAGGGCGAACTGCTGATTTGCGAGGACGGAATGAAAGTTGATTACCCAGAAAGGCTCAATCCAGATCACGGACACATGTTGTACATGAAGGATATTTTCAAGGCGAATAAATGGGGAAGCAAGCATGGAAGGTCTATGGTCATCACGAATGAATATATCGAAGAGCTTTTCAAAGCTATGGAAACTCTGGGCAGTGAGGGGATTATGAAGATTGGCGCTGAGGTTGATGTAAAGGATTTGTTGTCGACGAAAAGGCTCATTATCGAGCAGAGCGCGTTGGAGCAACTGTTGAGGGAACATCAGAGTGATTTGATTCCTAAGGTTAGAGCTATGGTGTAGAATATCGGTACGATATTTGGGTCCTGTATAAAATGTAAGAAGTATTATGTGTGCTTAAAATGACAGTTTCACTTATGCTCTGAAGTTGTGAAACTGATGTGTTGGCCCAATATTTATTCATTGGATGTTTTGGTCGACGAAATTGGGGAGACTCTGCCTCGTAGTGTATTGACAATTCAAAAGGTCAGCTACCCCTCGCCCAAGGAGGATAATTTGTCAGTCAAATTATGGTTAGGCATGTAGCATCTAAAATTTACTAGAAGACAACCTCTTAAGCCAAAAATTTCCATCATCCTCTTCTGGCAGGAAACGAAAAAAGCATACGCCACTCAACATTTGGCCGTAACATGAGATCAAAAGAAACCCACGCGCAAAAAAAGGTCAAAAGTTTTTCTCAACCGACCAGAACAGGACTCGAACCTGTGCTCCCGAAGGAATTAGCTTTCTAGGCTAACGCGATAACCACTCCGCCATCTGGCCTCCTGATTGGATGATGAAATTATGCTTACAGCAACATATAATAATACTTGTTACAAATAGACGAGTTCAGCTAACTACGAAACTACTTATGGGACTTTATATGAAGAACAGGGGATAATGGACCTAGGGGTTTGATTTTCCCATTATGAGAAGAAGAACAAATACGGGAGGCAAACGTATGGAGGTGTCGTGGTGAGAATTGGAACTAAGGCACGATTCCGGCTGGGCACGTGAGAGCGCGATACGCGACAAGCTTTCAACATCACCGCGTCTTCTGAATACCATATTTCGTGCAACACCACCACGAAACCCATACCCTCCCTCGATTTCAACTCCAATCAATTCCCACCACCCTCCACAACCCATCAAACCACACGTCCCCCATCCGCCACACCCATTTCCCCTCAAGAATGTCAGAAACAACCCCCCGCATCCTCTCCCCCCACCTCGACTCCTTCACATCCCGCACCGTCCGACTTGTCGGCAAAGTAGTACAACTCCGAGGCGACCAAGCGACCATCGACTGCGCCGGGAACATGACTGCGCATCTGAATCGGGACTCGCATCTAACGGTCGGGAACGCGGTGGAGATTGTGGGGAAGGTGAATCCGGATTTGAGTGTGCGCGTGTTGCGGGCGACGGATTTGGGGAGGGAGGGGAGTGTTGGTGAGTTTTGTTTCTTTTGTGGAAAGGGAATGAGGAAGAAGGGGGGAAGGGAGAGAGCGGGGATGAAGGGGAGGGGTAAGGGGAGAAGGCTAATGAAGATACAGATTTCGATGCGGTAAACGCTGTTGTAGACGCGACACATCGGTACAAGGAGATTTTCTACGCGGATTGAACGACGACTGGTTAAGCAATTGGGAGAAGCGTCTGAATGAATGATGATACGAAGCATGAAATTATGGAAAGCAAGCTAGGATGGGATGGCATTAAAGAGTATCTACCAAAAGAGGTGGCTAACTTCTGTCGGGGGCCTGGGATTTGAAGGTCACGAGTGAGATATTGCTCATCTGAATCATGGCAATAGATTCGCTCTTGATCTATAAGCTCTGACCGAACCTAATGTTACCAAAAGTCCAAATATGCCTTACTTGTGCTACCCGCATATCAAAAAATCTTACTTTCACCTTGTCATTGTTTTCCTTGAAAGGCGAGAGTATTGCGTTCTTACAGTGTATATGTAAGTTCACGAAACAGTATGTCTATGAAGCCACTGAAACAAAAAGCAATGATCACTGATGTTGTTTTTATTTTGATTCGTCAAACATTTTATTCTTGTTATTTCATTACGATACGTACCCAATCGCTGTGGATACGATACCTATCCTGGATGCTTCCGCATATATACCCATACATGTTAATCATGAGGGAGCCTGCCATGTTCCTATCCTAACCCTTAACACCGCGCTATGCAAAAAAGAAATAAAATCTCAGCGCTATGATTTTGCAGCAGGCTCCTGACTCTCACTTATTCCCCTCTTTTGTGGTGACTCTCGCGGCTCAACCTTGATTTCGACCTCAACGGTCTTCTCTTGAACGTAATTGTCAAACTCCTGCCAATTGATATTATCCATTGCGGTAGTGTCTTCGTAAAGGCTGAACATCCTTGGTGGCGAAGAAGGCAACGGCCCATTGGTTGAAAAGAAATGATCCATATTGAAAACTGCGCTATTAGATATAGGCAAATCCGGCATGTTGTTGAAATCAAGCTCAATATTCCTTGCGGGCGTTTGACTGTTTGCTTCGGACATGAGCTCTTTCAGTGTAGTAGTGAACGGTGACTCGAAGACGACATCGCGGTTTCTAGGGGATCGACGTGGCGTGGGTGTGTTTTGTCCAAAGTTAAGACGTCGTCCAGATGATTTTGCAGAGCGAATTGATTTCGACACGCTCCGTGTGATTGGCCTATGATTTGGTGTTGGCCTTGTTGGTGTTTTGAAAGCATTTGTGTGAGGTGACTTTTGTGGTGGTGTGGATGGGCGTGCCATATCCTCCCCAAATAGCCGGAGGAGCTCCAAGTCTTCGTCACCTGACTCAATCGCTGGTGGTTGATTTTCCTTGTCGATGGCGTCCATAATGACCTTCTCCGGTACCTGAAAATCTGTTGAGATTTGGACGATATTGGTCAATGTCTCTCCCAAGACCTTTGGTGATCCAGCCTTCCGTGGAGATGGAAACAGTAGTCTCCTGGTTGTTCCCATATTTTCATCTTCAACTTCCACAGGCGATTCTCTCGTACCCTGCCACCTGGCCGGGCTCGATTGGATGGCTCTGACTAATGCGGCAGATGCTGCATCGGATGTCATTGCCTTTATACGTTTTGGGGGTTGAGAACTCGTAGATCGTTGCCTCTCAGACACGACAGGTGCGATAGTACTTGGGTTTTGAGTTTGCGACGCTGGAATACCAGAATTACGCCGTTGCAATTCGCGTGGCTGCGATAACTCTGATGCTTGCCTCTGAACCTGATTGTTTGTTTCAGCTGGCAAGGTACGTCGAGGCTCACCCACACCGTCTGCTTGGCTGTGATGCACGGGGAAATAAGCGTCTGAATGGGAGGGATATGTATCAGAAGGTGGACAATACGCATCTGAGGTCAAGAATCCACTTTGATAAGCACTGCGTGGCCGAGACCTCACCTTGCGGCTGACAGATTCACCCCATTTGTCAGGAGGTCTTTGACTTTTGTACTTCTGCATCCAGAGACCACAAGCTGCTTCGTTAGCCTATTTCCATATGGCGAAAATGTATTATACTCACAATTGCAAAGCAAATAGGGCTCGAAATCTGCCCTATTCTCCGTTGAAAGCAAGGCTTTTTTGATGGTTTGAAATGATGTAGGCTTGCCAGCCTCGTCCCGGCTCGTGACGTTGACACCTGTTACTCTTCCTGGAGCATCCGAGTATTCATAATATCCGGGGGGCCCGTCGTGATCTTGCGACCAAAACTTACGCCAAGTGGGTGTCTCGATTGCACCACAATTGGCACAGAAGGGCGGCGTTTCCCCATTTGCTATAGCAAAATCCAACTTCTGCCTCATAGAGGCCTTCCTTGTAAGTCGTGTATGCTCCGCGCTATTAATTTCTTCATTTGGATCGAGATCCGCTGTAAGCTGCTGCATGTAATGTGATAATGGTAGAGGCTCTTTCATAGTAGGTTCCTTCACAGTCTCATTGTCCTTGGTCTCGTCTGTAGTCAGATCTTTCGGCGCTTCCGTCCCGGATTTGTCCGCTTCTGACCATGTTTGTGATCGATGTAAACCAGAGGGTGGGAGTATGGGTTCACTTGCGGGGATCGCGGGGAGAGTAAGAGAACCTAGCGAAGCTGTACGGACCATCATCCTAGAAGAAGGCCGGGACCGAGGGGCGGATGCAGTCGAAGCCGCTTGAGTTGAGACGGCTTGAGGATCTTTGGTTTGTGAAGTCGAGCGCGAAACGTCAGCTGGTGGTGTAGGTGCTTGTGACTGGAATTCCGAGCTCTCCCTTGGAGGTCGAGATTGCATTTGCGGCTGCTGTTTTTGTGCTTCGATGGGAAAAGATAATTGGCTAGGCGGCAGAACTGTGTCTCGTCTAAGTGGGGGGAGTGTTTGCTGTCCGTCATCGGATACAACACTACCTGTGCGACTGCCCTGCTGACTCTGGGCTCGATTGGCTATTAAACTAACGGAATTTTCGGCTTGGGTCTTGGTCATCTTGTGATTTGGCACTGTGGAGGGAAGAAACTCCATTGGGCCTGGATTCACGAGCTCGATAGCAAATATAGAGTCGAAATCAGGCTGTTCTTGCTGATGTCGGTGACGGGGCAGCTCTGGTGAGGGCTCAGAGCGAGCTTCACAGAAATCTAAGTCCAACTCAGCATCTTCACCAAACAGGTCTTCCAGAGAGCCACTCATAAAACCAGAGTCGGTTCGAGGCATCGGTGGCAACACTGGGCTGGAGCACGGCGGGCTGGAACGAAGCGCGGATGGCGGCCGTGTTCTCATGACAGGAGGAGAAGATCCAATACCTGCAGGCGTATTCC